>NC_082720.1:61188793-61488793 GCF_030144855.1 Hypanus sabinus | reverse complement strand
TGCCCGCACGGAAATTAAGCTCAAGGTTGTATATGATAACATGTATGTACTTTGATAATAAATTTACTTTGAACTTTGAAATCTGAAGCTGTAGTGACAGAGAATTTTTACTCTTAGGGTCTGCATTTTCTCTACATTTTCTGCATCCTGAATCAAACTAACTACTTAACTCTAACTAACAACTGAGCTTGAATCCTGAGGAGATGACACTTGTCAGGTTATCATGATGTCATTATTCTTCCTTTCTCCATCAACCCATAAGAATAAGGCTGGAATTTCATATTAATTGAAACATGATGATGTGACCAGTTGTCTGCTTCCTTCCAATGCTGTCCTCCTTCCACAGACAGGTCTGACTAACTTCAGTAGACCAAACAGTACAAATTTCAATCTGCCAGAAGAATTCAACGGATTGAGCAGCATCTGTGGGAGGAAAGACACTGCTGGAGCTTCATGTCAGAATCCTGCATCATTACTACCATCAGGGAGGAGGTTCAGGAGCTTGAAGACACAAACTTAAAATTTTAGGAACAGATTTTCCCCTCTGCCATTAGAGTTCTGAACATTCCATGAACCTATCAACGCTACTTCAATATTTTGCTCTTTTCTTGCACTACTTTTATATATATCCTATAAGTATCAAAGTAAATTTTAATATCAAAGTACAAATGTCACCAAATACAACCCTGAGATTCATTTGGAAAATCTATTGAATTGTAACTATAACAGGATCAATGAAAGATCAACCAGAGTGAAGAAGACAACAAACTGTAGAAATGTAAAATAAATAGTCATAAATATTGAGAACTTGAGATAATGAGATAAAGAGTCCTGGAAAGTGAAACCAATGGTTGTGAGAAAATTTCAATGATGAGGAAGTGAAATTCAGTGTAGTTATCCACATTTGTTCAAGAGCCTGATGGTTGAGGGGTAATACCTGTTTTTGGACTGTAGATGTGAGTCCTGAGGTCCTTGTAACTTCTACCTGATGGCAGTGGTGAGAAGAGAGCATGACCTGGGTGGTGGGGATCTCTGAGGATGGATGCTGCTTTCCTACGACAGAATTTTATGCAGATGTGCTCAATGTTTGGGGGGGTGCTTTACCAGTGATGTACTGGGCTGAATCTATTACCTTTACTAGGATTTTCCATTCAAAAGCTTTAGTGTTTCCAAACCAATCAATACACTCTCCGCTACACATCTATAAAAGTTCGTCAAAATTTTAAATATCATACTGAATCTCTGCAGACACCTAAGGAAACATAGGCTCTGCAATTTGTTTTCTTCACAATTGTACTTACATGCTGGGTCCAGGACAGGCCATTTAAATAGTAACACCTAGGAATTTAAAATTACTATCCCTTTCCACCTCTGATCCTCTGATGAGAAATGGCTCTGCTCTCTCTCTCTAGAAGTCTATAATTTTATTATAAATTACATGATTTTTTTTATGTATTGCCCTCTATTGCTGCCAGAAAACAACACATTTCACAACATACTGTACATCAGTGATAATAAGCCTAGAGCCATACTCTTGTCATAGCCATTGTATTTTGTCTACAGCACAGAAACAGACACTTTGGCCCATATAATCTGTACTGACCTATTATTCTGCCTTGACCTATTGATCTGCACATGGACCATAGCCCTCCATATCTCTCCATCCATGTACTTATCCAAGCTTACCTTAACCATTGAAATCAAAGCAGTATCTATCACCTCTGCTGACAGCTCATTCCACACTCTCACCACGCTGACTGCAGATGTATTGCTTAAATATTTCACCCTTCACACTCCAACTTATGACCTCTAGTTTTATCTTACCTAACCACAGAGGGAAAAGCCTACTTGCATTTACCCTGTCTATACCCCTCAGAATTTTGTATTCTGTCTATACCCTTAGAGTTTTGTAAACCTGATTCAGGTAATTTCAACAGCACAATGTTTGTAAGGTTTGTGCTTTAATTTTGGTACTCTCCTATAAATGAATTGAAAATGCACTCTAATTCTACTGCCTCTGTAATTCTTGAAGCAATAGTCATCTTGTCTTCAGCTGCCAAGAACCCAAGCTCTGGAAACCTCTCCTCAAATCATGCCCCTTCTCTACCTCTTGTATTGAAGAGTTTCTTTAAAACCTATCTCACTGGCCTTACCTGTGGTCATTTACTACAATACAATGTTGGGGTATGTCATTGAAGCCTATTGAATGGTGAAAGGTCTTGATAGAGTGGATGTGGAGGGAATGTTTTCTGTAACGGGGGAATCTAATACCAGGGGACACAACCTCAGAATGGATGGGCGTCCTTTTAGAATGGAAATGAGGAGGAATTTCTTTAGCCAGAGAGTTGTGAATCTGTGGAATGAGTTGCCAAGGCACTGTGAAGGCCAAGTTATTGGATATATTTAAGGCAGAGGTTGACAGATTCTTGACTAGTCAGGGCATAAAGGGATATAGGGATAAGGCAGGAGATTGGGGCTGAGAGGAATATTGGATTAGCCATGATGAAACGGACTTGAAGAGCTGAAAACCCTAATTCTGCTCCTATATCTTATGATCTTATTGGAATTGGAAAAGTCTTATTATTGTTTAACATACTGAGATACATTATACATTTAATGTACTAAGCCGAGAGGTAATGTTGCAGCTATATAGGACCCTCGTCAGACCCCACTTGGAGTACCGTGCTCAGTTCTGGTCACCTCACAGGAAGGATGCAGAAACCATAGAAAGAGTGCAGAGGAGATTTACAAAGATGTTGGATTGGGGGACCTGCTTTATGAGAATGGGCTGAGTGAACTCGGCCTTTTCTCCTTGGAGTGAAGGAGGATGAGAGCTGATCTATTGGAAGTGTATAAGATGATGCGAGGCATTGATTGTGTGGATAGTCGGAGGCATTTTCCCAGGGCTGAAATGGCTAACACGAGAAGGCACAGTTTTAAAGTGCTTGGAAGTAGATACAGAGGAGATATCAGAGGTAAGTTTTTTATGCAGACAGTGGTGAGTGCGTGGAATGGGCTGCCAGTGACGGTGGTGGAGGCGGGTACGATAGGGTCTTTTAAGAGACTCAAGATTGGTACATGGAGCTTGGAAAAATAGAGGGCTATGGGTAACCCTAGGTAATTTCTGAGGTTAGGACATGTTTGGCACAGCTTTCTGGGCTGAAGGGCCTGTATTGTGCTGTATGTTTTCTATACAGTGACAAGCTTGTCTTACATGCTGTTCTTACAGATCAAATCATTACACATTGCATTGAGATAGAACCATTTCAATATTCTCTTACATGTCCCAGTACCACTTTCCCTTTGATTAAGAATTGTCCCGAGATATTTTTGCCATCTTCAAAAGCTCCCATATAAATGCAATTTACGACTTGTAGTTGCTGTTGACTTTTCATCAAAGTTGTAAGGTTCCTCTCAGTTGTCTTTGCCATTTAAGTATGTTGGCAGTTCATAAATTAAAACAAAGATCTGTTTCATATTTTCTCCATTTTGGGTACAAAATCCATTAGTTAAAATTGCTTTTCTGCAAAGCTGGGACAACTGAATTATCTGTAGCCTGGAGGGAGCAATTTGAGGATACAAATTCTGAAAGTGGGTGATCTATACTCATCGCTGATAATGTAGATGTTGGCCCAGAATTGAATAAAACATTGGACCTTCCATGTTCCACATCTCCAAGCACAATTTCCTCTTCAATCAATATTTTTTTTCCAATTTCCCTAAAATATAGAACCCTAATTAGGGCACTCTAATTATTCAAGTCTTTGGAGGGAGTGCAGAGAGGTTTACCAGGGCGCTGTCCAGATTAGAGGGCATGTGCTATAACAAGAGTTTGGCCAAACTTAGGTTGTTTTCTATGGGGTGGCAGAGTTTGAGGGGAGATCTGATTCAGGTTTATGAGATAATGGGAGACATAGATAGAGTAGAGAGATAGCATCTTTTCCCACAGTTGAAATGTCTAATACCAGAGGATATGCATTTAAGGTGAGAGGAAGTAACTTCAAAGGAAATGTGAGGGGCAAGTTTTTTACCCTGAGAGCGGTGGATGCATGGAATGCTCTCTCTGGTTGACGGTAGAGGCAGTTACATTAGGGACTTTTAAGAGATGTTTAGGTAGGCACACGAATATGAGAAAAATGGAAGGATATGGATATTGTGTTGGCACTTGATTACAAATTTAGTTGGTTGGCACAACATTGTGCGTGAAGAGCCTGTTGCTGTGTTGTACTGAAAAAAAATAGAGGTGAGAGTAGACTGCTGGAAAACGATGCTGGATAGTAATGGGGGACAACAAAACAATGGATGAGCTGAATAAATATTTTACATCAGTCTTCACTGTGGAAGTCATTAGCAGCATGGTATATGTTTCCTGTGTCAGGGGGCATGAAGTGTGTGAAGTTAGCATAACTAGAGAGAAGGCTCTTGGGAAACTGAAAGGTTTGCAGGGCGATAAGTCACCTGGACCAGATGGAGTACACCCCAGGGTTCTGAAAGAGGTGGCTGAAGAGATTGTGAAGGCAATGGTAAAGATCTTTCAAGAATCACTAGGCTCTGGAATACTTCCAGAAGACTAGAAAATTACAAATGTCACTCCACTCTTCCAGAAGGGATAGAGGTAGAAGGAAGGAAAATATAGTCCAATTAGACTGACCTCAGTGGTTGGGAAGATATTAGAGTTGATTAATAATGATGAGGTCTCAGGATACTTGGAAGTAAATGATAAAATAGGCTGTAGTCAGCATGATTTCATCAGGGAAAATCTTGACTGACCAATCTGTTGGAATTCTTTGAAGAAATAACAATTAGGATGAACAAAGGAGAATTGGTGGATGATGTGTATTTGGATTTTCAGAAGACCTTTGACAAGCTGCCACACATGAGGTGGCTTAACAATCTATGAATCCATGGTATTATTGGAAAGATTCTAGCATGGACAAAGCAGTGGCTGATTGGCAGGAGACAAAGTGTGGGAATAAAGGGAGCCTTTTCTGACTGGTTGCTGGCAACTAAAGGTGTTCCATAGGGGTCTGTGTTGGGACTGTTTCTTTTTACATTATATGTCAATTATTTGGATGATGGAATTAATAGCTTTGCTGCAAATTTTTCAAACAATATATAGATAGGTGGGGGGCATGAAGTTTTGAGGAAGAAGAGAGGCTAGAGAAGGATTTTGGCAGATTAGGAAGCGTGCAGTCATGCATTTTGGTAGAATAAATTAAAGGGTTGACAATTTTCTAAATGGCAAGAAAATATTTTAAAAATCTGAAGTGCAAAGGGACTTGGGAGACCTTGTACAGTATTCCCTAAAGGCTATTTTACTGGTTGAATCTGTGGTAAGGCAGGCAAATGCAATGTTGGCATTCATTTCAAGAGGACTTGACTATACAGTACATGAAGGGATAGGGCTTAGAAAGATATGGGCTGAATACAGGAACTGGTGCTAAACTCGGGGCGGGGGGAAGAGGTTACTGTAATTGGCATGAAATGGTTGGGCTAAAGGCCTGTTTTGGTCTGCATTGCTCTTAACTCTATGACTCAGGCCCAGGTAGAAGACAAAGGGACACAGTTGTAAATGCACACTAAGATACATGTAGTTTATCCACTTCCATAGCAGTCCCTCACAATCTTAATTCCAAAAGGTTTGTTCAAAAACGTATCCAGATGATAGATTAACAGCTAGCATAATGATACTACAGAGCCGGCGATCACCAGTCAGAGTTTCATTCCCATCATCATCTATAAGGAGTTTTTACATTCTCTCTTGGCCATGAGGCTTTCCTTTGGGTGTTCTGCTTTCCTCCCACATCCCAAAATGCATAGGGTAGGGTTAGTGAGTTGTAGACGTGCTATGCTAGCACCAGAATTGTAGCAAAATTTTCAGGCTGCTCAATACAATTTTCACTGATTGAGTTGACACAGAAGGTGAACTTCATTGTATGTTTCGATGTACGTGCAACAAATACTTACCTTTATTCTTAAATATTTTACTGCCACAAGCCACAATTTCAAACATTCACCAAAAATCTACAAAAGATTATTTCCTCACACCTTTGTTTAAAATGATTGCTTAAGATCTCATCACTGTCCTCTCTTTTGAGACTCTGCCACTGGTGAAAGCGCCTCTATCTATCCTGTCATTCACTCTTAGGATCTTGTACAGTACTTTGCAAATGACTTTGGTATTCAGCCTGTATCTTTCTAAGGGTGCCCAAGACTTGCACAGATCTTATTTGTCAACGTGGAGTGGAGAGCAAGTTTGTAAATTTGTTGGGACCAAAGGACATTGGGAATGGTGAGGGTGGAGTGTTGTGGGAAGTGTGTGGGACAGGAGGCAGAGGAGTGGCATGGGTACAGACACATATAGCCCTGAGACACCAGGCAAGAACATTTGATTCCAAACAATTGATATATTGATCATTATAGAATGCGTCTCTGTTTTTTCCTGCTCCCTCCCCTCACCCTTCCTCCTTCCCCAACCATGATTCCCCTCTCCTTGTCTCCTTCCCACTTTCAGTTCACAATAGAGGCCCACATCAGAATTAGGCTTATCATCACTCAAATATGTCATGAATTTTTTTGTGGCAGCAATACTGTGTAATACATGAAATTACTAGAGTTCTGTGCAAGTGTCTTAGGTACCCTGGCTACATTTATATGCCCAAGTCTTTCGTGCAGTACTGTATGTCTCTGTCAGGTGACCCCTCACACCTCTAAGCTCCAAAGAACACAGATCCCTCCTCTTTAGCCTCTTTTGAGTCATTCTTCTCATACTGAAAATTATCATAGTAAATCTTTGTTTTTTGGATTGTTATTGGAATTACAACATTGTTTTTCAGATAAAGGGCCCAAAACTGTACATAGGCTTAAGTAAAGGAATGCTTATTGCAAACTCTGCCAATATGATCCAGACCAGGGAGTGAGTAGTGTGTGCTTCTTGCTATCGGATAAAATAATTAAAAGAAAACTGTTAACCACCTAACTGAGAAAGGAAGAGGAGTATATGCATCAAAGAAATATCTTGTGTTTTTGAAGCAGCTTTAACAGTTAAGTACACTAGTGCCTTTTACTGGAGTATCATCAGACAAAAAGGCCACAATAGGGGTATTGAGGCAGACCCAAACACTATCTGCTGAGCATGACTGATTTTATGAAGTTGTGAAGCTTCTTCTATTGAATTAAACTCTCAGGATGGAGAGTAACTTGCTTCCATCTGGTTTTGTAGAGTCTAAGGCGACCATCAGGGAGTCATAGATAAAGCATGGACACAGGCCCTTCTGCCCATTGTATCCAGACCTGCTAAAGATGGCAGTCTGATTTTCTGAATGAATTGGGTGAAGCAAATACAGTATGTTTTTTTATACAACATTCCAGTAGGTTCATGGTTACCAGGAATTATTCTAAATCTAACTTAATTTAATAACTAGAACATGAACCTTGACCTGCTAAGGTGAGATTCCAACTCTATTTCTGGAGCAACAGGTTCCATGTTAGTAATTTAACGGTGATGCTTCCTAATACCGTGAGGGTGCAATGTGATACGTTAGCCTTTCAATGAACAAAGCCAGAAAGAAGAAGATGGCTTTCTCTTCACTATTGCATTCTTCAAAGGAAAACTAAATAATGAAGTTCCAGCAGTATGGGAGTTCATTTGTTCACTATCTGCCATGTCGTATGACATGGTCTTTCCATGAACATAATTGTTCTTGGCAAATTTTTATACAGAAGCCATCACATTCTTTTGAGCAGTGTCCTCACAAGATGAGTGACCCCAGCCATTAGTGAAGCACAGAAACAAATATCACTGTGATGTTTGTATGCTCTAATATCAATTGTTTGGTGACAATAAAGTATTAAGTATTATCAATACTCTTCAGAGACTGTCTGCCTGGCGTCAGTGGTCACATAACCTGGACTTGTGACATGCACCAGCTGCTCCTATGACCATCCTCCTCCTCCTCCCATGTGACCCTAATCAGGGGGCTAAGCAAGTACGACACTTTGCCCAAGGCTGACCTGCAGCCTACTGGAGAGAAGGTGCACCTTATATCTCCTTTGGAGACGGTGTACCTCCACCCCACCATCTAGGAGTATGGGACAAGAGATTACAATTGCTCTAACAGACTGTGATATAGGCTCAATAAACCAAATGGACATTTATATGGCTTTATCTGTCTTGCAGAATTTAGTATAGTGTGATATTTATTGAGGGGGGAAGGCACGCGATAACTTGAGCATAATTTCACAGCAGGATCTAGACAGAACCAAAGTAGGTATTGTTTTTAGTTTTCAGAGATACAGAATAGTACTTAACCCTTCTGGGCCAATGAAACCAAGGCTGGCCAATTACTTAAGAAACAAGTTCTCTTAATTGTTTTTAAAGCTCTTAATGGTCTGAGACCATAGTACATCACAGAATCGTTTTCATTTTATAATCCTGCTCGAGCTCTCCCTGGTCTTCTTCTACCAGTCTCTTAAATTTAAACAACCTCCCTCAAAAGATACTTGGCAGGTCAGTTTTTCTGAACCACACTCCAAAACTGTGGAATTCGATATCTAAATCAATAAGGGATGCAGACTCAGTTGATACTTTCAAACACCAGCTCAAAACCTCTTTATTTAACCTTGCTTTAAATTAACATCTTTTTATCTTTATTTTCATGTTTGCACTTTTATCCATTGTAAAGCACATTGAGCAACATCATCACGAGGAGAACGCACACACTCCTTACAAACGGTGGGAAATGAACTTGGAAAAGCAATTCAATATCAGCTATGTTAACATGATAGATTCCAAAATAAAAGTTGCACAAACTAACAATGGCAACAAAATACTGTGTGGGTACAAGATGGTACCAACTGAATTTCCGTTTTACTGGATATCTGATTCCAGCAAGACCAACTGCATCTCCATTCCATATTATTTCATAAAATGCTCCTTAATGTCACGTGAGAGATTAACCGAAAAACATAGATACAGAGTAACACACACAAAATGCTGGAGGAACTCAGCAGATCAGGCAGCGTCTATGGTTAAGAATAAAGATTTGACATTTTGGGCCAATACCCTTTATCAGGACCGGAAAGGAACGGGGAAAAACCCAGAATAGGAAGGCTGATGGTGGAGGGAAGCAGGGAGGAATACAAGCTAGCTTGTGATAAATGCATGAAGGTGAGAGCGAGGGTAAAACTGGGGAACATGGTTTGTGATTAAGAGTTAGATAAGCTGCATATTTTAAAATAAAAATTACCAGATCTCATTATGAGTTCCATTGACCTAATTTCCACTGATTAACAAAACACTGATATTCTAACACATAGATCCCCTTCAGCAGTAAATTTATCAAGTTGACGCAAGCAAATTCTTATGAAGAAGTGCTATCAGCTGCTGTCCATGGATAGCACAATAAACCAGTGGGTTGTGATTGTATGTTCCACCCCAACCCTCCAAATGAAAATCTAGGCCAACTCACCACAAAAGAGTTAAAACATCAATGTGCTATTCATCAGATCAGATAGTACCTGAGGCTCTATCTGATTTTTTATTAATTGATCTCAGGGCACCGAAGCATTCCTCAGAAAGAAAATCTGTTTTTTTTTTGTTAATAAATTATGTTAATATAATGTTCACTTATTTACAACCTCAGTTGTGTAAAACAGTGTTTTGACTACTGTTAATGAGGGCGCCACGGTGTTAGAGAGGTCAGCGTGATACTATTACAGCCAAGGCCATTGGTGATCAGAGCTCATTCCCCGTGTCCTCAGTAAGCACATTTGTATGTTCCTTCCCGTGTGCGCACAGGTTTCCTCCGGGTGCTGCAGTTTCCTCCCACACTCGAAAGATATGTCCAAAATTAAGGGAGGGAAGTTTAGGGGAGACATCAGAGGTAAGCTTTTTACACAGAGGGTTGTGAGTGCCTGGAATGATGGTGGGGGAGGCTAAAACATTACGGGTATTTAACAGCCTCCTGGCAGGCACATGGATGAAAGAAAAATGTAGGGTTATGGGGTTGTGTGGGTTTAGTACATTTTTTTAAAGATTATATGGGTTGGCACAACATGGAGGGCTGAAGGGCCTGTACTGTGCTGTAGTGTTCTATGCTTCTATGTACTAGTTGGGATGTTAATTGATCAGTGTAAATAGTTCTGTGAATAGGCTGCGGTTAAATTGGTAATTTGCTGGGCAGCATAGCTCAGTGAACCACAAGGTGCTGTTCCTTGATGCATCTCGGATTAAATAAATACATTCAACAGGAATGTGCAGATTTGATCTCCTTTACTTATCAGACTCCTGCACTGGGAGCCTTTTGTGTTCCTGCTTATCTTACTCCAGATACTATCTCCAAACCTCACACAGACCACTTCTCACCCGGCTCCATCTGCTTCTCACTTTCCTCTCTCTCCTTGCCACTGCCTCCCAACTCCACCTCTCCCCTCCCCTCCCCTCCTTCATGCAACTTGCCCATCACCGTATGTCCCTCCACAGTCCAGAAAACAACTCAGAGTCCTGTCTCACCGCTTGCCCCTCTCCTCTTCATACTGGCCATCTCACCTCTCCACTCTCAGACCCAAAATCTAAATTTAAGTTTTATTGCAGTACAGCCACACACATGTAGGCAGCCAAACAAAACAACATTCCTCAGTGCCCACGGTGCAAAACAGAATACATACTGGATACATTATACATCACATAAAATAAGAGTGACACAATAATATTAACAAATAAGTATTCTGTACAAGTTGACAAAAAGAGCATATATAGACAATGGACAATAGGTGCCAAAGTAGACCATTCGGCCCTTCGAGCCTGCACCGCCATTTTGAGATCATGGCTGATCATCTACTATCAATACCCGGTTCCTGCCTTGTCCCCATATCCCTCGATTCCCCTAGCCATAAGATACCTATCTAGCAACTCCTTGAAAGCATCCAGAGAATTGGCATCCACTGCCTTCCGAGGCAGTGCATTCCAGACCCCCACAACTCTCTGGGAGAAGAAGTTTTTCCTTAACTCTGTCCTAAATGACCTACCCCTTATTCTCAAACCATGCCCTCTGGAACTGGACTATTTCCTGCCTCTATCTTGTCCAATCCCTTAATAATCTTATATGTTGCAATCAGATCCCCTCTCAATCTCCTTAATTCCAGTGTGTACAAGCCCAGTCACTCTAACATCTCTGCGTAAGACAGTTCAGACATCCCAGGAATTAACCTTGTGAATCTACGCTGCACTTCCTCTACAGCCAGGATATCCTTCCTTAACCCTGGAGACCAAAACTGTACACAATACTCCAGGTGTGGTCTCACCAGGGCCCTGTACAAATGCAAAAGGATTTCCTTGCTCTTGTACTCAATTCCCTTTGTAATAAAGGCCAACATTTCATTAGCCTTCTTCACTGCCTGCTGCACTTGCTCATTCACCTTCAGTGACTGATGAACAAGGACTCCTAGATCTCTTTGTATTTCTCCCTTACCTAACTCTACACCATTCAGATAATAATCTGCCTTCCTGTTCTTCCTCCCAAAGTGGATAACCTTACACTTATTCACATTAAACGTCATCTGCCAAGTATCTGCCCACTCACCCAGCCTATCCAAGTCACCCTGAATTCTCCTAACATCCTCATCACATGTCACACTGCCACCCAGCTTAGTATCATCAGCAAACTTGCTGATGTTATTCTCAATGCCTTCATCTAAATCGTTGACATAAATCGTAAACAGCTGTGGTCTTAATACCGAGCCCTGTGGCACCCCACTAGTCACCTATATCATGAACAAGTGATAAGGAGGACACATGTACAGAGAGATGGTCTGACGGAACATGGAGTTGAATGTGCAGAAAGAATGGGTAAATTTAGGAAGGACAACAAAATTCAAGGGGCATAAAGCCCGATGGGAGTTCCGGGAGCTGGGTTAAGCACAATAGGCAGCGATTCAAACAGAGAGAGGAGAAATGGGTTAAAAATTCCATATCTGAATGCATGAAGTGTCAGAAATAAGGCGGATGAGCTTGAAGCTCAGGTGCGAATGGGTAACTATGATGTTGTTGGGATAACAGAGACATGGCTGCAGGGGGATCAGACCTGGGAAATGAACATACAAGGGTATACGTGCTATACTAGGGACTGAAATGTGGGCAGAGGAGGTGGGGTGGCCCTGTTGGTGAAGAATGATATTCAGTCCTTTGCAAGGGGGACATAGGGTCAGGAGAAATAGAGTCTGTGTGGATAGAATTGAGGAACAGTAAGGGCAAAAGGTCCCTAATGGGTGTTGTCTATAGGCCACCAAACAGTAGCATGGATATTGGGTGCAAGTTGAATAGGGAGTTAACACTGGCATGTGGCAAAGGTAATGTCACAGTAGTTATGGGGTATTTCAACATGCAGGTGAACTGGGAGAATCAGGTTGGTGCTGGACCCCAGGATAGGGAGTTTGTAGAGTGCCTAAGGGATGCATTCTTGGAACAGCTTGTGCGACAGCCGACCAGGGACAAGGCTATTCTGGATTTAGTGTTATGTAATGAACAGGATTTGATAAGTGATCTTGAAGTAAAGGAGCCATTAGGGGGTAGTGATCATAATATGATAAGTTTTTATCTGCAATTTGAGAAGGATAAGGGCAGCTCAGAGGTGTCAGTATTGCACTTGAACAAAGGAGACAATGGAGCCATGAAGGAGGAGCTGGCCAAAGTTAACTGGACGGATATCCTAGCAGAAAAGACAGTGGAACAGCAATGGCAGGTATTCTTGGGAATAATGCACAAGGTGCAAAATCAGTTCATCCCCCAGAGACGTAAGGATTCAAAGGGGGGAAAGGGGCCACAGTGGATGACAAAGGAATTCAGAGATTGCATTGCATTAGAAAAAAAGGAAGCATGACAGAGCTAAGGTGAGTGGGAGGACAGATGATTGGGCAATTTTTAAGGAACAACAGAACTTAACTAAAAAGGCAATATGGGGAGAAAAAATGAGGTATGAACGCAAGCTAGCCAGGAATATAAAGGAGGATAGCAAAAGCTTTTTTAGGTATGTGAAGAGAAAGAAGATAGTTAAGAATAATGTTGGGCCCTTGAAGAATGAATTGGGTGAAATTGTTATGGGAAACAGAGAAATGGCAGAAGAATTTAATAAGTACTTTAGATCTGTCTTCACTAAGGAAGACACAAGCAATCTCCCAGATGTATGGATGGGCCAAGGACATAGGGTAACAGAGGAAATGAAACAGATTGACATTAGGAAGGAAACAGTGATGAGTAGACTGATGGGACTGAAGGCTGACAAATCCCCAGGTCCAGATAGTCTGCATCCTAGGGTACTAAAGGAGGTGGCCCTGGAAATTGCGGATGCATTGGTAATCATTTTCCAATGTTCCTTAGATTCAGGATCAGTTCCTGAGGATTGGAGAATGGCTAATGTTATTCCACTTTTTAAGAAAGGAGGGACAGAGAAAACAGAGAACTATTGACCTATCAGCCTAACATCAGTAGTGGGGAAGATGCTAGAGTCCATTATTAAAGATGAAATAGTGGCATATCTAGCTAGCAGTGATAGGATTGGGCCGAGCCAGCATGGATTTACCAAGGGTAAATCATGCTTGACTAATCTATTGGAGTTTTTCGAGGATGTAACCAGGAAGTTAGACAAGGGAGATCCAGTGGATGTAGTGTACTTCGATTTTCAGAAGGCATTTGATAAGGTCCCACATAGGAGATTGGTGGGTAAAATCAAAGCTCATGACATTGGGGGGGAAGACATTGACATGGATAGAAAACTGGTTGGCAGATAGAAAGCAAAGGGTAGCGGTGAATGGGTGTTTCTCGGAATGGCAGGTGGTGATTAGTGGGGTGCCACAGGGCTCGGTATTGGGACCACAGCTGTATACGATTTACGTCAACGATTTAGATGAAGGCATTGAGAATAACATCAGTAAGTTTGCTGATGATACTAAGCTGGGTGGCAGTGTGACATGTGATGAGGATGTTAGGAGAATTCAGGGTGACTTGGATAGGCTGGGTGAGTGGGCAAATACTTGGCAGATGACGTTTAATGTGAATAAACCTATGACATACAGTTAAGTATACAACAGTGTTACTGCTACAGGCACCATCATAAATAATGTGCACTGGATGGTTGTAGGGTGTTCAGATGTCTCCCAGCCTGGGGGAAGCTTTGTAGTCCTTGTTCTTATTCTGTGGCACTTTCTGCTTCATGGGAGGAGATCAAAGACAGTGTGGGAAAAATGAACCTGAAACGTAATATGGATGTTTGACCTGAAACATCAACAGTGTATGGGCCGGCCGGTAGGATAGTGGTATCAGGACTGGGATTCGAGGTGATGGTCCTGAGTTCGAATCCGACCTGGGCAGCAGCAGTAACTGTGCAGAAGAAAGGCCTGGCAATCTACTTCTGTATCTTGCCATGAGAACCCTATGGAAATTTACACAATCCATGGGGTTGCCATGAGTCGATGGTGACTCAGTGCATTTAACCACAACATATTTATATATATAGCCTAACTCCCAGAGTGTTATGGCTTGTAGATTGATGGTGTAATAGGCCTCCTCTTGTGCAAGTGCAGTCACAAATGAACACAATCCAACTCATCTTCCACCGAGCGAATACAGGGGGGCAACGTCCAAACACCGCACAACTCCAGATCTCGCCCACACCGGCCCTGGCATCCCCTTCCCTTGGCAGATGCAACAAGCGGCCCCGCGGCATGAGGGTCAGGTCCGTACAACAACCGAGGCCATGTAGCTCCCCTGCCATTGCTCTCACCTATGAACAAGTGAACTGGACCTGCTGTATTCTACATTACTGATGTTCTTCCAGCAGATAGCTTGCTGCTCCAGATTCCAGCATCTTCTCCAAATGGAAATCTCTAACTACTCATACACTTCCAGTCTCCAGAATCAGAATCAGAACTAGGTTAAGTATCACTGGCTTATATCGTGAAATTTGTTGATTTTGAAGCAGCAGCACAGTGCAATACATAATAATAGAGGAAAAACTGTATTACAGTAAGTAAATATATATTAAATATTTAAATTAAATAAGTAGTGAAAAAATAGAAATTTCAAAAAAGTAGTGCGTTAGTGTTCATGGATTCAACGTCCATCCACAAATTGGATCGCAGAGGGGAACAAGTTGTTCCTGAATAATAGAGTGTGTGCCTGCAGGTTCCTGTACCTCCTTCCTGATGGTAACAATGAGAACAGGGCATGACCTGGGTGATGAGGGTCCTTAATAATGGACAACACCTTTTTGAGACATTGTTCCTTGAAGATGTCCTGGATACCAGTGGACAATTCCTCTGTGGACAATTCCTCTGTGGGCTCCACTGATATGGCCCAATAAGACTGCCTTGATCCCTACTTGTGTCTAATGGCATACAGTCTATCTTTCTCATTGCTTTACATCCACTGCAAACGTTCAATGTTGTCTCCATAGTGAAGAGTACTACTTTTAGATTTTTTTGAAAGGGATGTAAAAGATGCTAGAGCAATGGAAGATTTTTGCAGAGTAACACATACAAAATGCTGCAGGAACTCAACAGATCAGGCAGCATCAATAGAAAGGAATCAGCTTAGTTTAGTGCCCATTATGCCTCTGATAATTAGGCAGCTCTATACTCTTGTCTATGTAGAGGGACTCTTCATTGTTGTTTCCGTAACAATTGCTTTCTGACCAGTCGGAGCTGTTAGCCCTGAGCTGAACCCCCGAACATGGAGACCAGTGGACCACTCTTAATCTGGCCTCTACCCTTTGACCTTTTGGCATGGGTGACCCTGCCAAGAGCAAAAGCACCAGAGCCTGACTCCAGCCAACATCACTCTCTGGGTCATTGAGGCAGGCAAGCCTCCAAAACTTACGACAAGGTTGTGGTTCTCATGGAGGGAAAATGAGTAAGCAGCCATTATTTCGAGCTAAGACCCCACATTCGAAAAGAGTCTCTGCCTGAAGTATCAACTGTTTATTCATTTCTATTGATGCTGCCTGACTTGCTGAGTTCCTCCAGGATTTTGTGTGTGCTGCTCTGGATTTTCAACATCTGCAGAATTTCTTGCGTTCACGTTTTTTTGCTATCAAATGATTGAGGACCATATGTGAATCAGTTGCTAGCAGTTGAGAACATATACCCAAGGCAGAATTTAATTTTCAATTTTTAATAATGCTGGAATATTGAATTGATGTTTTGTTTGGAGTACTTATTTTGATTTTTATAAAATTGCAAGTTTTCAAGACTGCAAAAACTTAGAAGTTTGAGGGCAGACAATTCATCAATGGCAGTCTGCCTTTGAAAGTTTTATGCAATCACTTGTCAAAATACAAAAAAAATAAAAATACATAAATCAATATTGTAAAGCTTAGCTCATTTAAATCATGACTTTCATTTGACAATCCCATCATATTTGTGAGAAAAAAATATTAAGTATAAATGCAGGTCTACTATTAGAGTATAAATGGATTCTGTCATGGTTGATTTATGAATTAATTGTAATTATTAAAAATGGAAATTTTCTTCTGCATTGAGATAACATATATCAACATTTACTGATAAAAAATTGCTTACTGCCAAACTTGATTATATACTCAGTGGCCACTTTATTAGGTACACCTGTGCACCTGCTTATTAATGAAAGTATCGAATCAGACAATCATGTGGCAGCAACTTGACGCATAAAAGCATGAAAACATTGCCAAGGGGTTCAGTTGTTCTTCAGACCAGATTTCAGAATGGAAAGGAATGTGATCTAAGTGGCTTTGGCCATGGAATAATTGTTGGTGCCAGACAGGGTGCTTTGAGTATCTCAAAATCTGTTGATCTCCTGGGATTTTCACGCAAAACAGTCTCTAAAGTTTATGAAGAATGGTGTGCGAAACAAAAAAAAAACATCCACTGAGCAGCAGTTTTGTGGGCTAAAATTTCTTGTTTATAAGAGAGATCAGAGGAGAAAGGCCAGACTGGTTTAAACTGATAGGAAGGCAACAGTAACTCAAAGCTGTCTGCAGAAGACTATCTTGAGGCCCTCCATTGGTATTTGTCAGCCACGGATGTTTTGTCGAAGCTGTTTATGTGATACACCATCCAGTATGCAAGCTACAACGGTACAATATGGAGAGCAAGCTGTTGCCCAGCTGATAGATCCGAAGGAACAGCAAGGCCGACACAGTTTGGCAGTCAGCATTGGACTCAACTTAGGACTGCCTTAGTGTCTCCAACTCCAGATTTTTCCTCAGGGTTTACTCTCTACTGCCTGAGTGGGTATAGCCTCAAGGCAGCAGAGGTTTGAGATCAGAGGTTTCCTTCTCTGAGAGGAGCTGCCAACCGCAGTTGACGAGCCTTATCTGCCTGAAGTGATTGGTTTTAAGACATCAACAACCTGCTTCTTCCCTTCTTCTGTCAGTAGAAAAGGTTCCTCCAGGCTTAGTATCTTAGTACACATGAAGCCCAGGAGCTGGACTTGGCTAATTGGGAGCATTTAATAAGTAGTGGGAGCTTATTCTCACTACCACCCCCTGGTTATAACAACCTTAAGGAACCAGAACATCTTTGAAAGCATCGAATCTTGAAGTGCAGAAACAGAAGACCACAAGCATACACTCAGTGCCTGCTCTGTTGCATGCATGAAGTACCTGATAAAGTGGTCACTGGGTGTCAAATCAGATCTAGTGAAGACCTTCAACTTCCTTCCCCACATAACATTAACAATCCAGATGGGCTGTAACAACAATCCAGCTGTTTCCTCATTACTTTAGTAGTATCATCTTTTTTTAATTCCAGATTATTTCGTTAATTAAATTTAAATTCCCCAGCTGCCATGGCACATTTGAGCTCACTGCTCTCAATTTTCAGGCCACCGGATTACCAGCCCAGCAGTTTAACCAATATCCTGTCTCTCTTCAGGGTTCAAAACACTGAATAAATTCAGCACTCTCTGTTACAGATTTCCAGCATTCATACTTTTCAAATGCCTAATTATTTGCTTGTTTGGTGAGCCTTTCTCTGGAACTACTGTAGAATCGATACGTTCTGATGGCAGATTGAGTAGTTCTGAAGTCACTGTGCCACACTGTTATCAGAATGCGTGGTAATATTTGCAGCTGAAGACTGCAGTAAGTCACCAATTCCAGCAATATTTCATTCCCAACAGAACAGAGTGGCAGAAGCTTCACGTTTGTCCTGTTTTGGAGTTGGTCTCTTTCAAGAGACACTTCATCCTGCATATGGGGCTGCCATTCATAAAGGTAACAGCTTTTGCCAGTCAGACCATTGTGAGAGAGGATGAGCTGGCACTTGAGAGAGACCAGAGGATTTTCACAAGAATGGTTCTGGGATTGGAAGGGTTAACACATGAGGAACATTTGATGAGTCTAGCCCTTTGCTCGCTAGAGTTTCGAAGAATTGGTGGAGGGGCGGATATGGGTGGTGGAATGATCTCATTGAAGCCTGAATATTGAAAAGCCTAGACAGAGTAGATGATATTTCCAGTTGGGCAGGAGTCCTTGGCCAGAGGGCACAGCATCAGCATTCAAGGCATTCCTCACAGGCGTTCCTAACCTGGGGTCCATGGACCACTCAGACAATGCTAAGGCTGTATGGTATTAAAAAGGATGGGGAATCCCTGCCAGAACAAAAGTGAGAAGGAATTTCTATAACCAGAAGGTGGTGAATCTGTGGAATTCATTGGCACAGATGGCTGTGGAGGCCATGCAATGAAGTATATTTAAAGCAGAGGTTGATAGCTTCTTGATTAATAAGGGTGCCAAAGGTTATAGACCAGGGGTCAGCAACCTTTACCACTGAAAGAACCATTTGGACCCATTTCCCACAGAAAAAAAAACACTGGGAGCCACAAAACCCGTTTGACATTTAAAATGAAATAACACTGCATACAACGTTTTTTTTTGCCTTTATGCTATGTATAAACAAACTATAATGTGTTGCATTTATGAAATCGATGAACTCCTGCAGAGAAAACAAAATTACATTTCTGCATGCAACAAAAACATTTTGAACTCCGAAAAAAAGGCGTTGGGTTGAAGGTTACTTTTAAGTAAAATACTCAATGTCTATTTGAGTCCTTCTTGTATTTATGAAAAACGCTGAACTTAAATTTTCCGCCAGCAGCAAACCAAAAATAACGTCAGCCAGCTGTCAACCTGAAAGATAAAAGGACTATTTCACTGAACAATGAAAAAATATGAATATACTTAAAATAATAGGCAATTAAAATATTTATCATACTTGGTTAATGGGATTTCTGTTCCTGGACCTCAGCGCACAGCGTCTGCACATCAGGGCTGTATGACGTCACCTTCATCTTTACACAGGATTGCAAGCTGTCATCTGTGAGGCGTGCGCGATGTTTGTTTTTAATAAAGTTCATGTTGGAGAACACCTGCTCACATACATATGTGGATCCAAAGATCGACAGGACTCCAAGCACATACTTTTTAATGTTTACATAAATGTCGGGGATAGCATCCCACGTTTCGAACACAAGTTTGTCCGGTTAGGGGAGGTTTTCAATATCACTCCATTTGTGATTCTGAGCAAGAACGGCCTTCTGACGGGCAACATCTTCAAGGTCTGCTGTCAAGCGTCTAAACTTGGACACCCATATGTCTTTGTCGGCTATGTCGGCCAGTTCCATCTCAAGATCAGGTTGACTCACACCTGCCAATGCAGTCGTATTCAGTAGGGATGGATCGATGCTTAAGGGAGTGACCGGGAAGGATAATGTGTGTTTTTCCTCTCTGAACTCATAGAAGCGTTTCCCAAACGATGTTTGCATTGCGATGATTGCAGAATGTAAATACTCCGAATTTATCATGTCGTGAGCTTGTTTGAACTCTCTCAAATTGGGGAAGTGAGACAATGTGCCTTTCTGTAAATCTCTGGCAAGTACTGTCAACTTGCGCTCGAATGCCAAAACATTCTCAACATGTGTAGGGCTGTACGTCCTTTCCCCTGAAGAGCTGTGTTTAGCGTGTTCAGGTGCGCTGTCATGTCTACCATAAAGTGTAGCTTTTCCAGCCACTCTGGCTGTTCCAGCTCAGGAAAGGTGAGCCCTTTGCTGCCCAGGAAAGTTTTCACTTCTTCCAGACACGCGACAAAGCATTTCAGTACCTCCCCTCTGGACAGCCACCGGACTTTGTTGTGCAGCAGGGGATCAGAATATGCGCTTTCCAGTTCGTCCAGTAACAAACGGAATTGACAGTGATTTAAACTTTTTGCCATTATTTTATTGACAATCTGAATGACAATATCCATTACTTCTGTGCATTCTGGAGGAAATGTTTGAGCGCACAGTGCCTCTTGGTGCAAGATGCAGTGAAAAGTCAGCAGCTTTCTGTCCAGCGACTTCTGCAGTAAAGCCACAAATTTTCCAAAGCCACAGGAAGCCGCAGCACAGAGATGAAAGAGCGGCGGGTTGCCAACTCCCGTTATAGACCATAAGACCATAAAGATATAGCAGCAGAAATAGGCCATTCGGCCCATGGAATCTGCTCCGCCATTCAATCATGGGCTGATCCAATTTTTCCAGTCATCCCCTCTGCCCTGCCTTCACCCCATACCCTTTGATGCCCTGGCTAATCAAGAACCTATCTATCTCTGACTTAAGTGCACCCAATGATTTGGCCTCCACAGTTGCTCGTGGCAACAAATTCCACAGATTTACCACCCTCTGACTAAAGTAATTTCTCTGCATCTCAATTTTAAATGGACATCCTTCAATCCTGAAGTCGTGCCCTCTTGTCCTAGACTCCCCTACCATGGGAAATAACTGTGCCATATCTAATCTGTTCAGGCCTTTTAACATTCAGTATGTTTCTATGAGTTCTATGAGATATCCCCTCACTCTCCTGAACTCCAGGGAATACTGCCCAAGAGCTGCCAGACATTCTTCAAACGATAACCCTTTCATTCCTGGAATCATTCTCATGAATCTTCTCTGAACCCTCTCCAATATCAAAGGCAGGACATTGTTATGAGGAAAAGGAAGGAAAATATGGTTGAGAGGGACTATAAATCATCCATGATCAATTGGCAGAGCAGTCTCGATCGGCTGAATGGTCTAATTCTGCTCCTATTTTTATAGCATTATTATCTCCTGGGAAACAGAAAGGAACAATCATAGCTGAATTAAATCTCATGTACAAGAACTTAAGAAAATAAGAGTAGGGGAATCCACTCAGCCCGTCAAGCATGTCTGTCATTCAATATGATCATGGCTGATCAGACCTGGCCTCAAAACGCTGCTTCTATGACTATGCCTCATAATTAATTTTAACAGTGATGAATTCTTAAACAGCTTTAGGAACAGCCTCATCCCCTTTGTCATCAGACTTCTGTGCACTCCCTTAAACTTACCTCACTGTTCCTTTTTGTATTATGTATTCATATTCATTGTAACTCAGTAATATTTATACCTTACACTTTATTATTTCTTTCTCTCTTTTTCTTTGCACAACTTATTTATGTTGGTGTTTGTAGTAATTTTATGTCTCTATATTGTACCACTTCCACCAAATATTGCACCAATTAAGTCAGTGATAATAAACCTGTTTCTGACTCAAATCCCCACCACTTTCAATCCCTTGAGCTTCCATCAGGTCGGGGATACAGGAGCCTCAAGACCCACACTGTGTTTTAGGACAGATTCTTCCCCTCCACCATCAGATTTCTGAATAGTCTATGAACCCATGGACACAACCTCTGTTTTAAATTTTTACTTACTTAGTTACTTATTTAGTTACCATCTTACTTATATAGCTACCTACCTTACTAACCTGCCTCCCTCAATTACCTACTTACATTAATTGACAACTACCTCACTCAGCTTCCTACCTGACTTACTTGCTTACCTCTCTACTAACATACCTACCTAAGTTCCCTAGTTTACTTATCTCCCTAACTTACTTACTTACTTACCACCCTACCTTACAAAGACCATCCACCTACCAACGTTACTTACCGATATAGCTTATATACCTTACTTACCTACAATGCTGTGCAAATATTTTTGGCATCTTGTACTTACTTACTGCTTAAAACACTTGCACAGTACTGTATTTGTGAACATGGGGCAGAGATCGAATTTGTGAATCTGACGGGAGCAAAGGATGTTGGGAATGTTGAGGATGGAGTGTCATGGGAGGGGTGTGGGACAGTATGGGACAGAGAAGGAGTGCCAGGAGCTGGGGATATAATGGGTGCAGATGTACTCAGTCCTGAGATGCCAGGCAAGGTCATTTGATTGGTTTATTGATCACTACAGAATGTTTCTCTGGTGCTTCCAGCTCCCTCCCCTCTCCCTTCCCCCTTTTCCAACCATAACTCCCCTCTCTCTGACCCCTTCCCACTCTCAGTCGACAACAGAGACCCATGTCAGAATCAGGTTTATCATCACTCACATATTTAAATGTTTTTTTGCAGCAGCAGCAGTACAATGCAATACATAAAATTACTGCAGTACTGTGCAGAAGTCTTAGGCACCCTAGCTATCTATATATATGTGCCTAAGACTTTTGCACAGTACCTTACCTACCTAACTAACTTACCTACTTATTTATTTTCATATTTTAGAGTAAATGTTTATGCCTTGGACTGTACTGTGCCACAAAACAACACATTTCATGATACATGTCAGTGATAGTACACCTTATTCTGATTCTGATTCTTTCAAAAATGTATCTAGTTCCTCCTTAAGTACTCACAGTGAATATTGTATAAAAAGCACCCTGACCACCATATCACCTGTCATGTTAGGGTGGCAAGGTAGCATAGTGGTTAATTGGTTAATGCATTGCGTTACAGCCCCAGTGACCTTCAATCAGAGTTGAGTTCCCGCCGTTGTCTGTAAGGAGTTTGTGTATTTTCCCTGTGACGCTGTGAGTTTTCTCCAGACGTGCCAGTCTCCTTCCACATTCCAGGGATGTACAGTTAGCGTTAATGAGTGTGGGCATGCTATGTCAGTGTCATAGTCATGGTGGCAATTGTGGGCTGCCCAACACAATCCTCGTCGACTTGGTTTGACGCTAATGATGCATTCCACAGTATGTTTCAGTGTTTTAACATATAAACGCTTGTATATGTAACAAATAAAGCTAATTCGGAGGGGTGGAGCTTAGGATGATGGTGCCTAACAGTGACTCCTTTGCTTCCATCTTCGGAAACAGCTCTATTTCTATCTTTGAGACCAATGTGGGTCTTATCAGCAAGAACGATGAGTCAGCATACAGAGAGGAGGTGCAGCGGCTAACGGACTGGTGCAGAGCCAACAACCTGTCTCTGAGTGTGAATTATTCTTTGGGTCACTCCTCGGTTTTTGTGGATGTTCGCGAAGAAAAATAATTTTAGGATGTATATTGTATGCATTTCTCTGACATTAAAAATACCTATTAATTTTTCATCTTCAAATTTTCCCCCTCACCTTCAATGCATATCCTCTTGTACTTCACCATGGGAAAAATGCCTATCCTATTTATGCTTCTCAAAACCTTATAAACTGGTCCTAATTGGATATTGTATGGATATGAATTAACTTTGTACCCAAGCCCTTTTCTGCATTGAAAATCAACCTGTCAGAGTCACCCCCAAAGAGGAAAATAATTCTTCCCACCAGTCCCAAATGGGCAACCTTATCCTGAGACGACTTGCCTTTAGTTAAGATATACCTTAACTTATCTGTTCCACGAGCACAAACAATGAAATGAAAGCCACACACAAAATCAGATAAGAAACCAAGATACTGAAAATAAACATGCCTAGTGGATCATGTCCTTGTATAGCTTTACAGTCTCTGCATTGTAGACGATCTTCTGATGACAGTCAAGGTGTACTGCCTGATCAGACGTTGAAACTACCTGACAATAGCAACATGTACACAAAGGATATCATGTGACAGATCCTGTTTCAGCCAGCGTGTAAGGATAGATGAAAGTAGCAACAGGTCTTTTTCTCAGAACATCACAAACTGTCTCAAAGCAACACACACAAACTGCTGGAGGAACTCAGCAGGCCAAGTAGCATCTATGGTAAAGAGTAAACAGTCGACATTTTGGGCTGAGACTCTCCAGACTGGAGAAAAGAAATGAGAAGTTAGAGTAAGAAGGTGGGGGGAGTGGGGGAGGAGGAAGTACAAGTTGGTAGGTGATTGGTGAAACTGGGGGGAGGGGTGAAGTAAAGAGCTAGGAAGTCGATTGTTAAAAGTTAAAGGGCTGGAGCAGAGGGAATCTGATAGGAGAGGACAGAAGGCCATGGAAGAAAGAGAAGGACCGGGGAGGTGATGGCAAGTAAGGAGATAAGGTGAGAGAGGGAAATGGGAATAGTGACAGAGAGGAGGGGGCAATCACCTGAAATTAGACTAGTCAGTGTTCATTCCATCAGGTTGGAGGCTACTCAGATGGAATAAAAGGTGTTGCTCCTCCAGTCTGATTACAGCCTCATCACAGCAGCAGAGGAGGCCATGGACTTACATGTCTGATTGGGAATTGGAAGTAAAATTGAAATGGGTGGCTACCAGGAGATCCCACTTTTTCCGTGGATGAAACGTTGGTTCTCAGTGAAGTGATCTTCCGGTCTACATCAGGTCTTGCCAATATACATGAGGCCACATGTGGAGTACTGGATACAGTAGATGACCCCAACAGACTCACAAGTGAACTGTCACTTCACCTGGAGAAACTATTTGGGGCCCTGAATGGTAATGAGGGAGGATGCGTAGGGGTAGATATGGCATTTGTTCTGCTTGCAAGGATAAGTAGCAGGAGGGAGATCAATGGGAACAGATGAGTGGACAAAAAGACTCAAGTAGGGGGTGATACTTGCAGAATTTTCTTCCCCTTTCCTTCACAGTACCCCATTCCTGTTTCCCTTTATCATCTTATCCCTTTACCTGCCCATCTCCTCCCTCTAGTGCTCCTCGTCCTTCTTTATTCAATGGCCTTCTGTCCTCTCCTATCAGATTCCCCCTTCTCCAGCCCTTTATCTCGGTCACCAATCAACTTCCCAGATCTTTACTTCACCCCCTCCTCCCTCCCCGTTTCACCTATCACGCATCCCCTTTTACTTCTTCCTGCGCTCCCCTTGCCTCACCTTCTTACTCTGTCTTCTCTCTTTCTTTCCAGTCCAAATGAAGAATCTTGGGCTGAAGCATAGGCTGTTTACTCTTTCCCGTAGATGGGGTTTGGCCTGCCGAGTTTCTCCTGCACTTGTGTGTTCTTTTTGGATTTCCAGCATCTGAAAGATCTCTTGTGTTTGTCAGACTAACTCAAGATTGTTTTAAGTTTTATCAGTCTGTTCTGGGTGTTTTGCACTGTGTTCCTGAAGTGAACAGGAAGGCCTGGAATCATATTCAGACAGACAGACAGACAGACAGACAGACGGACATACTTTATTGATCCCGAGGGAAATTGGGTTTCGTTACAGTCACACTAGCCAAGGATAGTGAAGCAATATAAACCATAAATAATTAAATAATAATAAGTTAATCATGCCAAATGGAAATAAGAAGTGGAAATTCCTAGCTGAGAACACCCTGTGCGCAATTTAGCAGTGGCAATTAATGTTAAGTTCAGTTCCATTGAAATAAATATAACAGAAATGTGATACATACAAAATGCTGGAAGAACTCAGCGTGTCAGGCTGCAACAACGAAAATGAATAAACTGTGGATATTTCGGGCCGAGGCCCTTAATCAGAACTGGAAAGCAGGGGGAAGATGACAGAATAAAAAGATGGAAGGAGGACAAACTGGAGTGTGATAAATAATGCCAGGTGGGTGTGAGTGGGTGAATGGAGTAAGAAGATGGGAGTTGATAGGTGGAAAAGGCAAAGGGCTAAAGAAGAAGGAAGCTGACTGGAGAGAATAGTGGACCATGGGAGAAAGGAAGGTAGAAGAGGCACTAGGGGGCGGTGGTAGACAGGCGATAAGAAGAGATAAAAGGCCAGAGTGGGGAATTGATAAAGAGGCAAGGGGGGAGGGGGGATAAATTACTTGGTTGGAGAAATTAATGTTCATGCCAAAGAATTGTGAAGCTGGATTGATACGTTTCCTATAATCTGACACAATACGTATCAGAGTCAACTGGGTATAAATGGATGGCACAGACTTAGTGGGCCAGTAGAACCTGTTACTATGTTGTATCTTTAAATAAATATTATTGTTCGACCTCAATGCACTGTGTAATGAACTGAATGCAAGACAACCTTTTCACTGTATCTTGGTACATGGAACAAATGGGACACCATGGTATTAGTGGTTAGTGTCACGCTATTACTGCTTAAGGCATCAGAGTTGTATTCGTACCTCCTCTGCAAACAAGTTTGTATGCTCTTTCCTGTGCTTGTGGGTCTCCTCCAGGTGCCCTGGCTTCCTCCTGCAGACAAAAGTCAAAATGGTTGAAAGGTCAATTTGTTATTGCAAATTGTTCTGTGATTAGTGGTGGGGCATTGCAGAGGATCAAAGTAAGTTGTAGAAAGTTGTAAACTCTGTCAGCTCCATCATGGGCACAAGCCTCCTCAGCATCTTGGACATCTTCAAGGATTGATGGTCAAAAAGGTGGCATCCATCATTGAGGACCCCTATCACTCAGGACATGCCCTTTTCTCATTGCTACCATCAGGGAGGAGGTGCAGGAGCCTAAAGGCACACAAACAATATTTCAGGAACAGCTTGTTCCCCTCTGTCATCTGATTTCTGAATGACATTGAACCCATGAACACATTTTCTCACTACTACCTTTTTGGTATTGGACTACATATTTAATTTAATTTACTATAATTTATAGATTGTATTATTACTTCACAATGTACTGGTGCTGCATAACAAGAAATTTCATAACATATGTCAGAAATATTAGAACAGTTTCTGATTGGGCATGGGTTAAAATCAGTGAGTTTTGACTTGGTTTGCCAGAATAGCCGGTTCAATGTTATATCTCCAAATAAATATATTAAATAATAAACCAGAACCAAGAAGGTGTAGAGGACTGCAAACTTCAAGCAGGTGCTATAATATGCCTTTGTTAATCTTGTATATCAAAGCGTTCTCAGTTTTAAACTAATTTTTCCATTTTCACATACAGAGAATACATCAGATTAGGATTTTGCTGGAACAGCAAAGATAGGGATGCAGGTCAGAAGATCCATGAATATACAGATAGAGCTCCTGTAGTACTTCACATCAAAGCCTGGAGAGTTAGAGACAGGATACACTCCTAAACATAGTGTGAGCTGACAAGATCAAAAGAAAAGACTTTGGAATTTGGTGGATGTGATAAAATTCACCACCTAGAATGCTTCAGGGTAAGAGCTCACTGGACAGACAGAAATCAAAGAAGCAGAGCCTAATCACCTTGGATGAGTTGTAAGCACTTAATAGATAAACACAATAGTTGGACTTTTAGCATCCAGCTGATAACCTGGGTCTGGACAACAAGCTTTAACCTGAATGACAAGCATTCAGTTAATAAGTTTAAAGAGAGTCCTTTTCAGTATATGAAAGGTATACAAAATTATTTAAAATCTCTCTGATAGAAGCATTTAAAACTGCACAAGTAGGTATAAGTTATTATGAAGTAAGAATTAATAAGCAAGTTTTAACAATAAAAAGTAATCAAAAACTACATAAAATGCAAGCAACACACCTTGGTTGCAATATACCTTGGCTGACACTGTATCCAATTCAAAGAGCCTCGTGTGACTAATCCTAAGAGTGTGTGTGATTGAACACACTGTTACCATAGCAATATGAGCTGCCATTAAGCAAATAAGGGATGGGAATACTACAGAGGAGATGACGAGGATGAATGATGAGGGTAGGGTAGTGGATGTTGTCTATATGGACTTTTGTATTGGAATTAGAATTGTTCTTTATTCAGAGCTTTCTGCTGTAAAATCTCTTAGGAGTCTTTGGAATTTGGGAGGAGCAAGATATGGTAAGGCAAGTACACTTAATGCCGGAGGAACTGAGCAGATCAGGCAGCATCTGTAGAGGGGAATAACTTGTCGAGATTTCAGACCAAAACACTTCAGAACTTCTGGTGATATGCTGAGCTGTGTCCATAACTCCCTGTAGTTTCTGGCAGTGTTGGACAGAGCACTTGCCATACTGAGCTGTGATGCATCCAGATAGGATGGTTTCTATGGCACATTGACAAAAATTGGTGAGGGTCAAAGGGAATGTACTAAATGTCTTTATCCTTCTCAGAAATTAGAGGTGTGGGTAAGATTTCTTGGCCATGGCACCTGTGTGGTTGCACCTGAAATCTTGATGAAGAGTCCTGGTCCAAATTATCGACCATTTATTCCTCTCCATAGATGCTGTCTAACTTGTTGAGTTCCTCCAGCTTTTTGTGTGTGTCACACAAGATTTCCAGCATCTTCAGATCTCTGGTGTTTAAGGCTAATCCATTGAACATTTTCTCCTTGCTAAAGTTGGTTGTGCTGTAAACGTGATACTGAAAACAAATTCTATCTGCCCATCAGCAATGAGCAATTGCTTTTGAAAGTAGTTCTTCACTCATCAGTCTGCATCCTGAAACCTACAGTGCCAGGAACAAGCAGGTTAAAGTTCTGACCCCAGGAACACGATGGGACTGCAAATATTTCTAGCCTATTTTTCCTTTCAGTAAAGTTTGTTATATGTCTCCTGTTTTACAGTCTCCACAGGATGGCACAGTAAGTAATGATGAGCACAACATTTTACAGTACCAGTGACCCAGGTTCACTTACCACTGCTGCCTGTAAGGGCTTAAATATTCTCTCCGTGACCGTGTGGGTTTCCTTTGGGTGCCCTGGTTTCCTCCCAGTCATTGTAATTATCCCATAATTAGGCTAGCATTAAATCAGGGGATTGTTGGGCAGTGTGCTCGAAGAGACAGAAGAGCTGTATGTCAATAACTTTTTTTTTAATTTGCTGGCCATAGAGCATCAAATACGCAGCAGAATTTAAAAGGAAAATGGGAAGACTACAAAGTTCACTGAAGCACTTTCCCGATTAATAGAGTAAGAAAAGTGGGACTCGGTCAACTTTGTTCGTGAAATGCAAAATTTGAAAACTTAGTCTGCACAAAGCTGTCCATCTCTCTCTCTCTCTCTCTCACTCACTACTCCCAGAGGGAAGTGTCTATGTACGAACAGTCTCTCTACTCCTCTCGCTCGATGCTGCTGGTCTCCATGGGCCTTGCACAAGTTTTAATCAAAGTGGTTTGTGGAATGAAATATGTAGTTCATACTATGACGTTACTTTTTTTTGTTGTTGTTGTGTGCGACTTTGATTGGGGCATACTAGCGCTCTGCCCTGCAGGCAGCAAGACACATGGCACTGGATTGAGCTGAACTGAATATTCCTGGTCCCTTTTGATGCCTTTATGATATGGCGTCTTGCATTCTGTATTCTTCATCTATTTTTTTTTTAATTGCCATTTGAGTGATTTGGTTTTTTTTGTGAGTTGGGGGATTTGAAGTTTTTCTTTGAACAGGTTTCATTCTTTTTCTTTATTTCTTGGCTGTCTGTGGGAAGACAAGTCTCAGGGTTGTATGCTGCATACATACTTTAATAATAAATGTACTTTGAATCTTTGAATCGGTTTAAAATGAAATGGTGGGGGCATATTATGCATTCTATATCCTATGAATAAATTAATTTTATATATAATTTATGTTAATTTAAGTGTATGTTAACTTCAGTTATGTTAACTGTGTTGCTGCTACAAGGGATTGGATAGAGTGGATGAGGAGAGTTGAGAATTGAGGGCACAGTCTCAGGATAAATGAACGTCCCGTTAAATTGGAGTGGGGGAGGAATTTCTTCAGTCAGAGGCTGGTGAATTTGTGGAGTACCTGGCCACAGAGGTCACTGGAGGCCAAATCATTCTATTGTATTGTCGCCTGTAAGGAGTTTATACATTCTTCCATGACCACATGAGATCTCTTCGGGTGCTCTGGCTTCTTCTCTCAGTCCAAAGATGTACGGTTTAGTAGGTTAATTGGTCACATGAATGGCATTGGGCTGATAAGGCCTGTAACTGTGTTGTATCACTAAATAAAAATAAGGTTAAAAGTTGGTGGTATTTAAGGCAGAGATTGATAGATTTTTTTATTGGTATAGGTTAAAAGCAGAAAAGTGAGGTTGAATAGTGCAGCAGACAATGGGGTGAACGGTCAAATCCTGCCTCTATTACTTTAGATCTTTTGCTCTCAAAAGTTCATTTTCATGATATTTATATCCTGTGAATGTATGCTAATGAAAATGATAAACATGAACTAAATTTAATAACTACAATTAAATTCAGTAATTTACCAGTATGTGTTACTCTTGAACTGATTTAAAGCACCAGTCTGCCACAATCAAATCAGGTTCCACCATCTTACTGCTGCTAATGTAACTGCCTGATCACAGACCAATCACAGACCACCTAAGCAATGGACCAATTGTAAAATAGCTTTCCCTTCACCAATCAGATTGCACCGCCTGAAGGATGAACAGAAGTTGTCCCAGAGTCATTCTGTTTTCTTATAGATTAGTTTTATTTGTTACATGTGCTGTACATCCAAACACCCAACCATACGGTGAAACGTGTTGTTTACATCAAATCCAAGCGGTGAGGATTGGGCTGGGCAGCCCGCAAATGTCACCACACTTCTGGTACTAACATAGCATGCCCACAACTCATGACCTCTAATTGTACCAATTTGAAATAAGGGAGGAAACGAGACATTCCAGAGGAAACCCACACAGTCACAGGAAGCATGTAAAAATCCTTTGCAGATATCGCTGGAAATTGAACCCCAACTTGTGATCACTGTAAAACAATAGACTAACCACTGTACTGCCATGCAACCATTTGACAAACATCTAAGCTTCAAGTTTTTTTGTTTTGAGATTGTCCTACCCAATTTTGAGTGCGTACAATTCCTCTAACTGCAATGATTAGAGGTCTGAAGGCTTACTAAAGAAGAAGACAGCTTTACATAGAACATTATGGCAGCTGGATCATGCAAAGTAAGATTCCACAAATTGAAGTAAAGGTGGGTTACTGGTCCCTTAAAACCAATCACTTTGAGCAAATGGGGCTCAACAACCCTTGTTGGCAGCTCACCTAGAAGGAAAATTTTTATCTCAAACCTCCACTGCTTTGTAATTATACCCACTCATGGGGAAAGCTTTGGGAGAAAATCCCGAGCAAAGCTGGAGTCCCTAAGGCAGTCATACATGGAGTTCAATACTGACTGGCAACTCCTGCAACACCACTGGTACCAAACTATATTGATCTCTCGTGTTCCATTGAGTTAATCAAATGCATGGAGAGGGGGAGCTTGTTACATGAAAAACGAGGTTGTTCTGTGAAGCTCTGAGTGAAGGGTCCAGCCTCGAGGCCAAGAAGCCTGGAGATGGGGCAGAAGCCTGTGATCAACTCCATCATCCACTGAAGAAGATTGAAATCATCAAGGCGAGTGTGGAGGGAGAGCGGGTGTTCAGTGCTGCCTACCAACATCTCGCTCGCTGCCTCCGGAGTAAGGGATCTGTGTGTGATGGCCTCTTGCTCCCTCTTTCTCGCAGCTTCCAAAGGAAGTTCCCTGTGTTCTAATGATTTCTCGCTCCCTCGATGCTGTTGGAGGATGGTGCTGGAGTACAGGGCTAGGGCAAGGTTTAATCAGCCTGATCTGTAGATTGGACTCTGTAGTTCACGTTGTGACGGGTCTCTGGTTTCTGGTTGCTCAGTCAAATCAATTTAGAGGATCTAGTCAAAAAAGCTCACTTTACAATTTAACTCTCACGCCTTTCACACCGACTGTGCGTTATAACGTTATATAGTGCTTGTGCAGAACCAAGTAGAAGCAGAAACAGAAGAAGTAGAGGCATGGACAGCAGCTTGCTTTCCATATTGTACTTGCATATCCAGACAGCTAGGACACAACTTCCATTGTCAACCCTGACCAATGGAGGCCTAAGTATGTAGCTCAGAAGGGTAGGGTTAGAAGAAAGAGGTCCATAGTAATAGGGGACTCAATAGTCAGGGGCTCAGACAGGCGTTTCTGTGGAGGTGACCGGGAGTCCCGGATGGTAATTTGCCTCCCTGGTGCCAGGGTTCGGGACGTTTCTGATCGCGTCCAAGATATCCTGAAGTGGGAGGGTGAAGAGCCAGAGGTCGTGGTACATGTAGGTACCAATGACATAGGAAGGAAAGGGGAAGAGGTCCTGAAACGAGAGTATAAGGAGTTAGGAAGGCAGTTAAGAAGAAGGACCGCAAAGGTAGTAATCTCGGGATTACTGCCTGTGCCATGCGACAGTGAGAGTAGGAATAGAATTAGGTGGAGGATTAATGCGTGGCTGTGGGATTGGAGCAGGGGGCAGGGATTCAAGTTTCTGGATCATTGGGACCTCTTCTGGGGCAGGAGTGACCTGTTCAAGAAGGACGGGTTACACTTGAATCGTGGGGGGACCAATATCCTAGCGGGGAGGTTTGCTAGGGCTACAGGGCGGACTTTAAACTAGTAAGATGGGGGGGGGGGCGGGAGACTATTTGGGGAGACTATGGGAGAGGAGGTTAGTTCACCAGTGGAGCAAGTAAATAGACAGTGTGTGAGGGAGGAAAGGCAGGTGATGGAGAAGGGATGCGTTCAGCCCGAAGATGTAGGGGAGAAGAAAGAAAAGGATAATAAATTTGAATGCATTGTTAGGGATGGAAAGAGAGGAGGTGATGCAGAGAATCTTAAATGTATCTATTTTAATGCTAGGAGCATTGTAAGAAAGGTGGATGAGCTTAAAGCGTGGATTGATAACTGGAATTATGATGTTGTAACTATTAGTGAAACATGGTTGCAGGAAGGGTGTGATTGGCAACTAAATATTCCTGGATTTAGTTGCTTCAGGTGTGATAGAGTAGGAGGGGCCAGAGGAGGAGGTGTTGCATTGCTTGTCCGAGAAAATCTTATGGCAGTGCTTTGGAAGGATAGATTAGAGAGCTCCTCTGGGGAGGCCATTTGGGTGGAATTGAAGAATGGGAAAGGTGCAGTAACACTGATAGGAGTGTATTATAGGCCACCTAATGGGGCGCGTGAGTTGGAAGAGCAAATGTGTAAGGAGATAGCAGATATTTGTAGTAAACACAAGGTGGTGATTGTGGGAGATTTTAATTTTCCACACGTAGACTGGGAAGCGCATTCTGTAAAAGGGCTGGATGGTTTAGAGTTTGTGAAATGTGTGCAGGATAGTTTTTTGCAACAATACATAGAAGTACTGACTAGAGATGGGGCAGTGTTGGATCTCCTGTTAGGGAATGTGATAGGTCAGCTGACAGATGTATGTGTTGGGGAGCACTTCGGGTCCAGTGATCACAATAGCATTAGCTTCAATATAATTATGGAGAAGGACAGGACTGGACCTAGAGTTGAGATTTTTGATTGGAGAAAGGCTAACTTTGAGGGGATGAGAAGGGATTTAGAGAGAGTGGATTGGGTCAAGTTGTTTTATGGGAAGGATGTAATAGAGAAATGGAGGTCATTTAAGGGTGAAATTATGAGGGTACAGAATCTTTATGTTCCTGTTAGGGTGAAAGGAAGGGTTAAAGGTTTGAGAGCAGCATGGTTTTCAAGGGATATTAGAAATTTGGTTCAAAAAAAGAGGGATGTCTACAATAGATATAGGCAGCATGGAGTAAAGGAATGTAAAAGGAATCTTAAGAAAGAGATTAGAAAAGCTAAAAGAAGATACGAGGTTGGTTTGGCAAATAAGAAAGGTTTCTACAGTAATATTAAAAGCAAGAGGATAGTGAGGGATAAAATTGGCCCCTTAGAGAATCAGAGTGGTCAGCTATGTGTGGAACCGAAGGAGATGGGAGAGATTTTGAATGATTTCTTCTCTTTGGTATTCACTAAGGAGAAGGATATTGAATTGTCTAAGGTGTGGGAAACAAGTAAGGAAGTTATGCAACCTATGACAATTAAAGAGGTGGAGGTACTGGCGCTTTTAAGAAATTTAAAATTGGATAAATCTCCGGGTCCTGACAGGATATTCCCCAGGACCTTGAGGGAAGTTTGTGTAGAAATAGCAGGAGCTCTGACGGAGATCTTTATTATGTCATTAGAAACGGGGATTGTGCTGGAGGATTGGCGTATTGCTCATGTGGTTCCATTGTTTAAAAAGGGTTCTAGAAGGAAGCCTAGCAATTATAGACCTATCAGTTTGACATCAGTGGTGGGTAAATTAATGGAAAGTATTCTTAGAGATAGTATTTATAATTATCTGGATAGACGGGATCTGATTAGAAGTAGCCAGCATGGATTTGTGCGTGGAAGGTCATGTTTGACAAACCTTATTGAATTTTTTGAAGAAGTTACGAGGAATGTTGATGAGGGTAAGGCAGTGGATGTAGTCTATATGGACTTCAGCAAAGCCTTTGACAAAGTTCCACATGGAAGGTTAGTTAAGAAGGTTCAGTCGTTAGGTATTAATGCTGGAGTAATAAAATGGATTCAACAGTGGCTAGATCGGAGATGCCAGAGAGTAGTGGTGGATAATAGTTTATCGGGATGGAGGCCGGTGACTAGCGGGGTGCCTCAGGGATCTGTTTTGGGCCCAATGTTGTTTGTAATATACATAAATGATCTGGATGATGGGGTGGTAAATTGGATTAGTAAGTATACCGATGATACTAAGGTAGGAGGTGTTGTGGATAATGAGGTGGATTTTCAAAGCTTGCAGGGAGATTTATGCTGGTTAGAAGAATGGGCTGAACGTTGGCAGATGGAGTTTAATGCTGAGAAGTGTGAGGTTCTACATTTTGGCAGGAATAATCCAAATAGAACATACAGAGTAAATGGTAGGGCATTGAGGAATGCAGAGGAACAGAGAGATCTAGGAATAACTGTGCATAGTTCCCTGAAAGTGGAGTCTCATGTAGATAGGGTGGTGAAGAGGGCTTTTGGAACGCTGGCCTTTATAAATCAAAGCACTGAGTACAGAAGTTGGGATGTAATGCTAAAGTTGTACAAGGCATTGGTAAGGCCAAATTTGGAATATTGTGTGCAGTTCTGGTCACCGAATTATAGCAAAGATATCAATAAATTAGAGAGAGTGTAGAGACGATTTACTAGGATGTTACCTGGGTTTCAGCAATTAAGTTACAGAGAAAGGTTGAACAAGTTAGGTTTCTATTCATTGGAGCGTAGAAGGTTGAGGGGGGATTTGATCGAGGTATTTAAAATTTTGAGAGGGATAGATAGAGTTGACGTGAACAGGCTGTTTCCATTGAGAGTAGGGGAGATTCAAACTAGAGGACATGATTTGAGAGTTAGGGGGCAGAAGTTTAAGGGAAACACGAGGGGATATTTCTTTACTCAAAGAGTGATAGCTGTGTGGAATGAGCTTCCTGTAGAAGTAGTAGAGGCCAGTTCAGTTGTGTCATTTAAGGTAAAATTGGAGAGGTATATGGACAGGAAAGGAGTGGAGGGTTATGGGCTGAGTGCGGGTAGGTGGGACTAGGTGAGATTAAGGGTTCGGCACGGACTAGGAGGGCCAAGATGGCCTGTTTCAGTGCTGTGATTGTTATATGGTTATATGGTATGTGTGGTGAACTACATATACCTGTCTGGACACGCCCCCCCCCCCCCCCCCCCCGCTGACTCCTCCTGTGGCTCCTCCCACGGACCCCGGTTTAAAGGCGATTGGAGACACAGCCGTGGCCTCAGTCTCCAGGATGTAGTGTGGTGGTCAATTGCTGCTTGTTCTTTCTTCCAGCCAATAAAAGCCTATATCGCACCTCACGTCTCCGAGAGTTATTGATGGTGCATCAGTGGGTAGGTATTGTCCATGGGGGATTAGTTCAAAATAGTGTTAAGGTATCTTTCACATCTACTTGAGAGAATAGTTGGAGTCACTTTTATCTTCTTATTCAAAGACAACACATCTGGTAGTGTGAGACTCCCTCAAAGCTCTCTTCAGCAGTTCAAAACATGGGAAGCCCCGTTGACCTCTAGGATGCTGCCTGGATTAGGGTAGGTATCTTATGAGGAAAGGTTGAGCAAACTAAGTCTTTTTTTTTGGAGCAAAGGAGGATGAGAGGCAACTTGGTAGAGTTGATGGTGGAGGAAGGGAAACCCCATTCTTTGAAAAAGGAGGACATCTCTTTCATTCTGGAATGAAAAGCCTCATCCTGAGAGCAGATGCGGTGGAGGCAGAGGAATTGAGAGAAAGGAGTGGTGTTTTTACAAATAACAGGATGAGAAGAGATATGAGTTGGTGTACATGTGACAAATAATGCGAGTCTTTCATCCTTTTCCTTTATCTATCTCTTTATTTATTTGTGGTAAGTTAAAGTAATATTTATATAGTACACTGTACTGCTATGATTAAACAACAAATTCCTGACATACAATATATCAGTGCTAATAAACCTGATCTGATTCTAATTCTCCTTTCCCACCTGATTTCTCACTTAAGTGGATTCTTAATCTTTTTATAATCTTCATGGGATTCACTCATCCATAACCTCTGAAGATCAATGTGGTCAGGCTGGATCTTTGATGCTCTCATCTTTGAAGTGGAAGTTCACTGGAAGATGAGAGTGTTGAGTATCCAAGCCTAATATGCACATTCCAGACAGTTCAGAAAATGACTTCTTTCACTTCCTTTATTTCTTTTCCTTTCAAATGTGGTTCTGCTTCTGTTGTAGTCTGTGATCTGCATTTTGGTGGTAAGTTTTCAGGCCAATTGAGCGATTTGAGCTCTGCTGCCTCTGTGGCTGTTCTGTGAGGCTCTGAGTGAAGGGTCCAGCCTCGAGGCCAAGAAGCCTGGAGATGGGGCAGAAGCCCGTGATCAACTCCATCATCCACTGAGGAAGATTAAAATCATCAAGGCGAGTGTGGAGGGAAAGCGGGTGTTCAGTGCAGTGTTCAGTGTTCAGCATCTCGCTCGCTGCCTCCGGAGTACGTGCTCTGTGTGTGATGGTCTCTTGCTCCGTCTTTCTTGCAGCTTCCAAAGGAAGTCCCCTGTCTTCCAATGATTTCTCTGCTCCTCAGTGCTGTCGGAGGATGGTGTTGGAGTACAGACCTAGAGCAAGGTTTAATCGGCCTGATCTGTAGATTGGATTCGGTAGTTCACATTGTGACGTGTTCCTGCTTTCTGGTTGCTCCGTCTTTTGTTGTTATTTTGGGTAATTTTGGCCTGCAGAAGACAAACATTAAGCTGAAATGCATATACCTGGACTCTGTTGATTTGAGCTTTATATTCTGTGGTTTTCGCTCTTTTTCTGCCATTTGGGCGATTTGTTCCTTTTTTGTTTGGGGGGGGAGTTGTTATTTTTCTTTGAACATGGTTCACAGTTTCCTTTGTTTCATGCCTGTATGCTGGAAGATGAATCTCAGGGTTGTATACTGCATACATACTTTGAAAAATGCTGTCACTCCTATGGTTCACCATGAAGAACGGGTAATTGAGGAATGCATCAAGGGGTAGGCTGGGTCTGTTGTCACCTGTCAATCATAACACTGAGAAAGAGGTATGAAATCAAGAGACTCAGAAACTAAAAATTCAGCAGATGCTGACAATCTGAAGTAAAACCAGAAAAGGCAGGAAATATTCAGCAAGCCAGATGCATTTGCAGCAGAGTGGAATTAACGTTTCAGGCCATGACCATTCATTGGTGCTTGTCAGTCTTAGCCTGTTTATGATTCAAGATTGTTTAATTCATTTCCAGTACACAAGTGTAAAAGAGAACAAAATAATTGTTACTCCAGATCTGATGCAGCACAAAAGAAAAACAAAAATAAATATAAATACATAAGATAGTTTATATACATTGATAGATTGTCTATAAAGGGATGCAAGGCACAATAGTGTCTACATAAGGTAACTCTGACAGGAAATGGTAACGCAGAAGTGGTTGGGGGTGTGGAGGGGTGGGTTAGTGGGTGGAGGCATTGATCAGTCTTACTGCTTGGGGAAAGTAACTGGTTTTGAGTCTAGTAGTCCTGGCTTGGATGCTATGAAGCCTCCTCCCTGATGGAAGTGGGACAAACAGTTCATGATCCTTAATGAGGTTACCGGTCCTTGACGGCAGGTAGGGTGATGTGTTGGACATTTCTGACCACCTGTCCACCGCAGTTCAGTTTCCGAACCATGCTATGGTGCAGCGTGTCAGGATGCTCTTGACTGTGCCTCTGTAGAAAGATGTGATTATGGATGTGCATAGTCCAGTTCTCTTCAGCCTCCTCAGAATGCTGTTGGTGAGCTTTCCTGATTGTGTGGAATGTGTTCTGGGACCGTGCAAGATGTGCACTCTCAGGAGTTTGAAACTGCTCTGATGTAAAGCGGGGCCTGAGTGGCGCAAGTTCTCCTGAAGTCGATAATAAAAAACTTACTTGGAACTTTGAACTCAAAGAGGTGAGAAAATGAATAGGAGATGGTATGCCTCATGAGACCTTGACTGACCTTGACTGCACAGGCATACAATCTATTGTTTTTACCTGTCAACTGCCAGCTTGTACTCCCTCTCACCTCTGTCTACTGGCTTCTTCCCCTTTCCTTTCCAGTCTCAGACGGAAACATTGACTGTTTGATCTGCTCCATTGATGCTTCTTAAAATGCTGGAGGCACTCAGCAGGCCATGTGTGCATTGCTCTGGATCTCCAGCATCTGCAGAATCTCTTATGTGTACAATCTATATCACTTTTGTAAATTGCAACATTAGAGCTTAAAGATAATTGAATGTGTGCGTGAATACCGCAAGTAGAAATGCTGAAGTAAGCTTTATTCAGTTTTACGTTTATTTCCACTGGTCACATTGAGGGAGGTCCTCATCATTTTTGTCGCCAGTCAGCCAATGCAACATCTCTGCAGGTTCCTAAGTAGAACTCAGGTTATGATTGGTAAATCCAGTGTAAGTGAAGAGGCTATTCAGCCACCATATCTACCGTTAGTGAGTAACATCATGGCTATTCCTGGGCCTTGAGTTCACTTAACAAACTGTTCCTATATTTATTTAGGGCTTCTGCATAGTAACAGGCCCAATTACACCCATTTGACCAATTAACCTGCTAAATTGCATGTCATTGGAATGTGGGGGGAAAGAGAACCACCTGGAGAAGGCACAGGGAGAACATATTGTTCAAACTGCTGACAGAAAGCAGTGGGAATTAGTCCCCAGATCACTGGTACTGTAATAGAGTACTCTAACCATTAAGCTAATGTGCAACCCTGTAATCCTGGAATATCCTCACTGTCTATAGGTTTTTCCTTGTTAGTATGAGCATATTCAACAGCCTTTGGAGGCAAAATACAATAACAACATTGAAAAGTCACCAAGATATGTACATGGATAAAGATAAAGATGAAGGTTAGCTTTATCTGTCACACTGATGTCGAAACAGTGTAACGTGTCATTTGTGTCAAATCAAATCAAATCAGCGAGGTTTGTGGTGGGCAGCCCACAAGTGTTGCCATGCTTCTGGTGGCAACATACCCAGATGATCTTGTTCAATAGTACAGCAGGTGTGATGGACTGAAAGCTTGTTCCTCTTTCAACCTCATCTCTTACACTGAATTTATGAATAGATTCCAATAAAAATATGAAAATTGATATCCATGGACTTTCTTTGTGAACCCGCAGAAATATTAAATGCCCACAACACACAAACTTTAATTGTACAACTTTGGAATGTGGGAGGAAATCAGAACACCTGGAGGAAATCCATGCGGTCACGGGAAGCATATGCTTTAAATCGTTATGCTAAACACTGTAGTACCATACCCATCTGTGCCAGATAGATTTAGGGGGATGTGGGTCAGATACATGCAAATGGGGGCAGCTATGATTGAAATCTTGGTCAGCGTGGGCGCACTGCTCTGAAAGGTCTTCCTCTGAGTTACATTGCTTTGTGACTATGATTATACAACTCAGGAGCAGGGGTTCCCAACTGGGGTCCATGGACCCATTGCTTAATGGCATTGGTCCATGGCACAAGTTTGAAATGCTGCAAAGGTAAAGGAAATGCAGAAGACAAGAGTATCTGGGGAGGGGGGATGGGGAGAAGAGGAGAAAGAGGAGAGAGATAGGGGCTTCCCAGAGTTCACACCGGACAAGAATAAGTATGAATCTGTTATTGTATTTTCTTATAGAAGTCTTTTTATAAATATTGGCATTTTTCTTTCCACTCATTTTTGAAATTTGATTTTTTTAATGCATCTAATAGTCACCCTTATACTAAAGAGCTAAGTGACACCAGCCATTTTTTCCTTTGGTCATAACCCATGAATCTAGAGAATTCCAAAAGATTGGAACATAACAAAGAAATCTTTCCTCATCTCTGATGAAGGAGCTGCTATCCTATTCTGAAATGGTGTCCCACTGTTCAAAACCTTGAGAATTCACTGAGATCATTTCCTAGTCTTCCAACTCCACTGAGTGTAGATCAGAATGAGTGTTTGTGTGTGTGTGTGTGTGTGTGTGTGAGAGAGAGAGAGAGAGAGAGAGAGAGAGACAGACAGAGAGGGAATGGCAAGACTATAAGATATAGGAATAGAATTAGGCTATTTGGCCCATTGAGTCTGTTCTGCCATTTCATCATGGCTGATCCATTTCCCTCTCAGCTTCAATCTCCTGCCTTCTCCCCATTTACTTTCATGCCCTGACAAATCAGGAATATATCAAACTCTGCCTTATATATACCTGATGACTTGTGGGAATGAATTCCACAAATTCACCAACCTCTGGCAAAAGAAATACCTCCTCATCGCCGTTCTAAGTGGATGTTCCTCTGTTAACCATGAATATTACATAGCTATTCCTATTTTGAACCATGTATTTTTTTATTATTGTTACTTATCATAACTTTTTATGTCTGCACTCTGCAGCTGTCACAAAACCACAAATTTAATGACTTATGCCAGTGTTAATAAACCTGATTCTAATTCTGATTCAGATACTCTGAGTATCAATGGGCAAAATGGTGTTTTCGACAGCAAAAGATAAAAAGCCAATCAGCATATCGCAGACAGACTATTCAGAAAATCATTACTGATTTGATTTGATTGTGGCTAGACAGAAAGCTCTGCATTTCTGTTTAGCCACGGTAACCTTTCACACGCATTTTTACCAATGTCGGTTGGACTAGAAGAAAGATGTTGTGGCTGCCTATAGATCTCGACTTCATTCAAAGTAATCCCTGTTTTTGCACCAACTGGCTTACTTTAAGTTAGGCAACGAACTGCTTTGTTTTCCAAATGAATATCAATGCTTTCAAAGTTCAAACTTTAATGTAAATTTATTATCAAAGGATGTATATGCCTCCATCTGCTACCCTGAGATTAATTTTCTTGTACACGTCCACGTAGAACAAAGAAATACAATAGAATCAATGAAAAACTATGCACAAACACTGACAAAAACAAAATATATTTATATAATAATAATAGTAAGAAAATAAATAATATTGAGAACATAAGTTGTAGAGTCCTTGAAAGTGACTTCATAGGTTGTTGAATCAATTCAGTGTCAAATGATTGAAATTATCCATGCTTGTTCAGGAGCCTGATGTCTGAAGGGTAATAAGTGTTCCTGAACATGATGGTTTGGGACTTAAGACTCCTGTACATTGTTCTGATGGCAACAGCGAGAAGAGAACATGGTCTGGACAGTGGAGGTCCTTGATGATGGATGCTGTTTTTTTATGACAGTGCTATTTGCAGATGTGCTCAGATGTGGGGAGAGCTTTTCCTTTGATGGACTATAATGCTTCCTATTGAATTCTGCATCAGCCCTGTCTCTGGCCAGCCACGTACGAACATCAATAGACTGAGGGTGAGTAAATGCTTCCACTGATATGCAAGCACTCCACTGGGAAATAGTTAATGCAAGACTTGAAAAATAGGGAAAATTTCTGTTCTGTGAAGCAAGCAAGCTGAAGGGAATTTCCTGATTTATATCTAGTTCAAGTTTCAGGGTGTTATTATCTCAGAGGATCCTAGTAGGAGCAGTTGAAGTGAGTATGATGTTCTGCTAAGGCAACGGTTCCCAGCGTGGGGTCCACTATTCCTTAGCTAATGGTAAGGACTCATTGCATAAAAAAGGTTGGGAACCTCTGTCCTAAGGAGTTATCTATTGGTTGTCACAACACACACAAAATGCTGGTGGAACACAGAAGGCCAGGCATCAGAAGCACTGTCGACGTTTCGGGCCGAGACCCTTCATTTATTGGTTGTCCTCAGGTGACTGTCGAGACCAGTCTGGATTCACTTCCCCACTGCCCTCAGTAAGGAGTTTGTACATTCTCCCCGTGACCACCTGGGTTTCCTGAGGGTGCTCTGGTCACCACCCGCAGCCCAAAGATATGCTGCTTGGTAGGTTAATTGGTCATTGTAAATTGTCCCATAATTAGGCTATGGTTAAATTAGGAGTTGCTGGGCAGCACGGCTTAAAGGATCAGAAGGCCCTGATCTGCGCTGTATCTCAATAAATAAATTAAATAAATAAACATTCTGGTGCAGTGTGGACATGAGTAAGTGGCGGCTGTGGTTAGCGGTTGGGTCTTTTGATTGTTCAGTCTTTCATTTTGCATCTGCTGCTAGTTGTCTGGTCAGGGTGTATCCAAACCAGAAATCCTCGATCAATAGTTCCGTGCAAGCAGCACTTACCATGTGACACAGAGCTTACGTTGCCGGTAATCAGCAGGAGCTCAAGAAATGCAACTACGATCTGCACAAAGTCATCAAGGCAATGAAACAACAATATAGAGACAAGGTTTAGACTTAACTTTCCAGCAACAACATGTGCAGCTTCTGGCAAGATCAACACACCAAAGCTAAATGCAGTGGAGTTTCCAAAATTAATACCTCTCGCCCAGAGGAGACCTGCAGATGATATGACTGACAGCCTGGTCATCTCTGAGGCTGAAATATGCAGATGTTTCCAGTAGGTGGACAGTCGCAAGGCCACAGGACCAAACAGCATACCAGGGCGAGTACTCAGGATGTGCACAGCACAACTGGCAAGTGTATTTACAGACATTTTTAATCTCTCCTTCTCCCAGTGTAGAGCGCCCTCCTGTTTCAAAACATCCACCATTGTTCCGGTATCAAAAAAGACCAAGGTAACATGTCCGAACGACTGGTGCCCTGTTGCACTCACCTCAATTAACATCAATGGATCTGGGGTTGAGAGTATGAACAGTTTTAAGTTCCTCAGCATAAACATCACCAAGGATTTCACGTGGTCTGTACATACCAGCAGTATGGTGAAAAAGGCACACCAATGCCTCTTTCATCACAGACAGTTGAAGAAGTTTGACATGGGCCCCAAAATTCTAAGAACTTTCTATAGGGGAGCAATTCAGAACACCCTGACTGACCACATCACAGCCTGGTATGGAAACTGTACTTCCCTCAATCATAGGACTCTGCAGAGAGTGGTGGGGACAGCCTAGCACATCTGTAGATGTGAACTTCCCACTATTTAGGACATTTACAAAAATTATTGCCAGTATCCGCCTTGTCTCCCTTCTTGAATATGGTCACTATTAAAGAATTCCTGAGCTCGTGAGGCAGTTGTTCCTTTCCCAGATCTTCAGGAGCAGAGAGGTGATGAAGGAATACTGGTCCACCTTCCTGGATTATCTCTGCTAGGATCCCATCAGGAGCAATGGCTTTGCTACTTTTCAGATTCCTGATGAAATCACTTACCTCTTATATACCATTAAGATAGCACCATTCAGTGGCAACTCTTTGTGTACAGCTCTGACGTGACTCATCAAATATTCCCATTATTAACTACTATAACTGAAATCCACACTCACAGCCACGGCCACTTCAAAAAGCGGCATCGTTTTAAGACGTTTAAAAAATCTATCAATTCTCAAAATCGATAAACCTTGGACAGCAGACTCGGATTGTGCATGCTGTTCCCCTTTAAGAAAACAGAAACAGGAATGCAGCACCAATCAACAGGTGCGATTAAAATGCAGAGGCCTTACACTTATACTCCTGACTATCCTGCTGGCAAATGTACAGTCTCTGGAAAAGGAACCTGAAGATCTCAGAGCAAGATTGCTGTATCAGAGGGACATTGGGGATTGTTGTGTACTCTGCTTTATGGAAACGTGGCTCACATCTGGAATTTCAGGTGCAGCACTGCAGCCTGACCATCTTCCAAGTAGATAGGACAGTTCAGACTTTTAAAGGCAGAGGAGATGGAGTATGCTTAATGAATAACTCATTGAAGTGCACAAATGTAGCAATTCTATCTCAGCCCTGCTCACCTGACCTGGAACACCTAACAGTCAAAAGACATCCATTTTATCTGCCGAGGGAGTTTTCCGCCAACATTCTGGTAGCCGTGCTCATTCCACCTGAGGCAAATGTCAGGCAGGCACTGGAAGTGCTGAGCAATATGATCAGCAGGCATGAAGCCTTTCCTATCATTACAGATTTCAATCAAGTCAGCTTGAAGAAGTTGTGGTAACCCATGTCTAGCCAATCTTACAGAGTTTTATGACGATGCTACCAGGAAAGTTGATGAAAGCAAGGGTCTGGATGTTCTCTACATGGACTTTAACAAGCCATTTGACAAGGTCCTTCATGAGTGGTTGGTCAAGATGGGTCAGTCATCTTGCATTCAAGATGAGGTAGTAAATTGGATTAGACATTGGCTTTGTGGAAGAAGCCAGAGAGAAGTAGTAGAGGGTTGCCTCTTTGACTGGAGGCCTGTGACTAGTGAGGTGCTGCAGGGATTGGTGCTGTTTCTCATCTATATCAATGATCTGGATGTTAATGTTGTAAACTGGATCAGCAAATTTGCAGATGACACCAAGATTTGGGGTGTAGTGGACAGCACGGAAGACTATCAAAGTTTACAGTGGCATCTGGATGTGTTGGGAAACTGTCAGATGGAATTTAATAGAACATAGAACATAGAATAGTACAGCACATTACAGGCCCTTTGGCCCACAATGTTGTGCCGACCCTCAAACCCTGCCTCTCATATGCAGACTCCAAAGCTCATGTTTCTTTTTTTCTAACTGCATAGAATGATCCCTTTGGATACAGGAAGTTTCAAGTCAGTCTACTGTTGTGGCACCTGTTCCAGCCCCTTCCCTGTGTGGGGTGAGCAGAGTGGATCCGAAAAGTGTTGCGCAGTTGCTGAAGTGCTCTTTCTGTACAGCCCAAGAGCCCAGTGACTGAATCAAGCACCCAGCACCCAATGTTCTTCACAATCCTGTCCCTCTCATCACCTGCTGATGGACACAGGACTCAATCCCTGATATTAAGGTGGATTCCCTTTATGGAAAACACCTGCAAATGCCTTTGTTTAACGTGGAGAGGCTGATACATGGGTAAACTCAATATGATCCTTGTCAGATCAGGGTCAGGATCCAGTAGCATAGAGTGTAAGATGACTGAGAACCCATCACTGATGCAGTCTTCCTCCACCTTCATTGCTGTTGTGCTGTATCATCATCAACCAACAGTTCCACCATTGAGGTCTTGGTTGGATCACTCTTTGTCTAGAACATCCCCCTTGACCTTACCATGATGGGTGACCCTACATGGAGCTAAACTCCAGACAGCATTGCTCTTGGGATCTCAGGAACTCACAAGCCTCTCCACCATGATGAGGTGACATTCCTCAGAGAACACCTATCCTTGTCTCAGCACACTGATGCAATCATGAAGGAGGCACACCAGTGGCTCACTCTGTTAGGAGTTTGAGGAGAGTTCTCATGTCCCTTCAAATCCATTCTTGCATTTGAGAGATGTAGATTATGACTGGTTGCAGCACAGCCTTGAGCTGGCCTATTGTCACAATAGGTCAACAGCAGATGCAGTCTCAATGGCTCTCCACATGGCTTTAGACCACTTGGAAAACACAAACACCTACGTCAGGATGCTGTTCATCGACTATAGCTCAGCATTTAACATCATCATTCCCACAATCCTAATTGAGCGGATTGGTGATAACATATCCTCCTCACTGACGGTCAAGACTGGCGCACCTCAGGGGTGTGTGCTTAGCCCACTGCTTTACTCTCTGTATACACGTGACTGTGTGGCTAGGGATAGTACAAGTACCATCTATAAATTTGCTGACGGTACAACCATTGTAATCTCAGGTAGTGACAAGAGGGCGTACAGGAATGAAATATGCCAATTAGTGCAGTGGTGCTGCAGCAACAACCAGGCACTCAACGTCAGTAAGATGAAAGAGCTGATTGTGAACTTCAGGAAGGGTAAGATGAAGGAACACATACCAATCCTTACAGAGGGATCAGAAGTGGAGAGAGTGAGCAGCTTCAAGTTCCTGGGTGTCAAGATCTCTGAGAATCTAACCTAGTCCCAACATATTGATGTACCTGTAGTTATAAAGAAGGCAAGACGGTGGCTATACTTTAATAGGAGTTTGAAGAGATTTGGCATGTCAACAAACACACTCAAAAACTTCTACAGATGTACAGTGGAGAGCATTCTGAAAGGCTGCATCACTGTCTGGAATGGAGGGGCTACTGCACAGGACCGAAAGAAGATGCAGAAGGTTTTAAATCTAGTCAACTCCATCTTGGGTACGAGCCTACAAAGTATTCAGGACATCTTCAAGGAGTGGTGTCTCAGAAAGGCAGCGTCCATTATTAAGGACCTCCAGCACCCAGGGCATTCCCTTTTCTCACTGTTACAATCAGGTAGAAGGTACAGAAGCCTGAAGGCACACACTCAGTGATTCAGGAACAGCTTCTTTTCCTCTGCATCTGGTTCCTTAATGGACGTTGAAGCTTTGGACACTACCTCACTTTTTTTTTAATATACAGTATTTGTTTTTGCACTTTTTTAATCCATTCAATACACTTAATTGATTTATTATTATTATTTATCTTATTTATTATTTATTTGTTTATTTATTTTTCTCTGCTAGATTATGTATTTCATTGCTCTGCTGCTGCTAAGTTAACAAATTTCAAGTCATATGCTGGTGATCATAAACCTGATTCTGATTCTGAGTAGAAGGATCTGAGTAGCAGGATCATAAATTCATCAGAGGGCTGTAGACTTTGCCAGTTCCCTCATGGGCATAATTCTCCCCGCCATCAAAGGCATTTTTATTTAGTGCCTCAAGAAGACGGCATACATATTAAGGACCTTCCCATCCAGAATATGCCCTCATCTCGTCAGTCTCATCAGTAAGGAGGTACAGGAGAAGACCCACACTCAAAGTTTTAGGAACAGCTTCTTCCCCTCCACCATGCAATTTCTGAATGGTCCGGGAAATTATAGGCTGATAAGTTTGACGGCGGTAGTAGGTAAATTATTGGAAGGAGTACTAAGAGATAGGATCTACAAGTATTTAGACAGACAGGGACTTATTAGGGAGAGTCAACACGGCTTTGTGCATGGTAGGTCATGTTTAACAAATCTATTAGAGTTTTTCAAGGAGGTTACCAGGAAAGTGGATGAAGGGAAGGCAGTGGATTCTGTCTACATGGACTTCAGTAAGGTCTTTGACAAGATCCCACATGGGAGGTTAGCTAGGAAGATTCAGCCACTAGGTATACATGGTGATGTTGTAAATTGGATTAGACATTGGCTCAATGGGAGAAGTCAGAGGTTGGTAGTGGAGGACTGCTTCTCTGAGAGGAGGCCTGTGACTAGTGGTGTGCCACAGGGATCAGTGCTGGGTCCATTGCTATTTGTCATCTTTATCAATGATCTGGATGATAATGTGGTAAATTGGATCAGCAAATTTGCTGATGATACAAAGATTGGAGGTGTCGTGGACAGTGAGGAAGGTTTTCAAAGCTTGCAGAGGGATTTGGACCAGCTGGAAAAATGGGCTGAAAAATGGCAGATGGAGTTTAATACAGACAAGTGTGAGGTATTGCACTTTAGAAGGAGAAACCATGGTAGAGCATACAAGGTAAATGGTAGGACACTGAGGAGTGCAGTAGAACAGAGGGATCTGGGAATACAGATACAAAATTCCTGAAAAGTGGTGTCACAGGTAGATAGGGTAATAAAGAGAGCTTTTGGTACATTGGCCTTTATAAATCAAAGTAGTGAGTTGGAATGTTATGGTGAGGTTGTATAAGGCATTGGTGAGGCCGAATTTGGAATACAGGTATTGTGTGCAGTTTTGGTCACTGAATTACAGGAGGGATATTAATAAGGTTGAAAGAGTGCAGAGAAGGTTTACAAGGATTTTGCCGGGATTTCAGAAATTGAGTTACAGAGAAAGGTTGAATAGGTTAGGACTTTATTCCCTAGAACGTAGAAGAAAGAGGGGAGATTTGATAGAGGTGTATAAAATTATGATGGGTATAGATGGAGTGAATGCAAGCAGGCTTTTTCCACTGAGGCTAGGGGAGAAAAAAAAAACAAAGGAAATGGGTTAAGGGTGAAGAGGGAAAGTTTAAAGGGAACATTAGGGGGGGCTTCTTCACACAGAGGGTGGTGGGAGTGTAGAATGAGCTGCCAGATGAAGTGGTAAATGTGGGCTCACTTCTTACATTTAAGGAAAACTTGGACAGGTACATGGATGAGAGGTGTACGGAGGGATATGCTCTGGGTGCAGGTCAGTGGGATGAGGCAGAAAAATGGTTTGGCACAGCCAAGAAGGGCCAAAAGGCCTGTTTCTGTGCTGTAATGTTCTATGGTTCTACGGTCCCTGAACCCATAAACACTACCTCATTCACAAACAAGAGAAAATCTGCAGATGCTGGAAACCCAAGCAACACACGCAAGATGCTGGAGGAGCTCAGCATCCATGGAAAAGAGTATTGTTGACATTTTGGGCTGCAACCCTTCAGCAGAACAACACTACCTCGTTAATCAACTTCTCCACTATTTATTTATTTTTGTAACTTCTGGTAATTTTTATGTCATGCATGATATATCAAAGTTCAAAGTAAATTTATTATCAAAGTACACATATGTCACCGTACGCAACTCTGAGATTCATTTTCTTGTGAGAATTCATAGTAAATACAAAGAAACAACAAAAAAAGCAATAAATATCAAGAAAAATAGATAAAGAGCTCTTGAAAGAGTCCATAGGTTGTGGGAACTTTCAGTGTTGAGGTGAGTGAAGTTATTCTCTTTGTTCAGGATCCTGATGGTTGAGGGGGCAGTAGCTATTCCTGAACCTCGTGGTGTGGGTCCTGAGGCTCCCGTGCCTCTTTCCTTATGGCAACATGAGAGACTTCAATCAGGCTTGTTTGAAAAAATGTTAGTGACAATAAACCCTATTCTGATTCTGATTCTATAGACCCTGCATTGTGTTTGTCTGCCTGCACTGTACGTTCTCTGTATCTGCTACGCTGTTCTGCAACAACATGCACAAAACACTGGAGGAACTCGGCAGGCCCGGCAAAATCTATGGAAGTGAATAACCAGTCGACGCTTCGCCCTGAGGGGCCCTTCTTCAGGACTGGATAGGAAGTGGGGAAGACACCAAATAAAAAAGGTTGGGGGGAGGGGAAGGAGAATAACTAAAAAGTGATAGGTGAAGCCAGGTGGGTGGGAATGATAAAGGACAGGAGATGAAGGAATCTGATAGGAGAAGAGAGTGGATGAGAAGAGAACCATAGAACACTACAGCACAGTACAGGCCCTTCAGCCCTCCATGTTGTGCCGACCCATATAATCCTTACAAAAAAGTACTAAACCCACACGACCCCATAACCCTCCATTTTTCTTTCATCCATGTGCCTGTCCAAGAGGCTCTTAAATACCCCTAATGTTTTAGCCACCACCATCCCTGGCAAGTCATTCCAGGCACTCAAAAACTTCTGTGTAAAAAACTTAACCCCTGATGTCTCTCCTTAACTTCCCTCCCTTAATTTTGTACATATGTCCTCTGGTGTTTGCAGAAGAAAGGGAAGGAGGTGGCGAACCAAAGGAGGCGATCAGCAGGTGAGAAGATTTAAGAGGCTAGAGTGGAGAATAGAAGAGGGTTTTACCAGAAGGAGAAATTGATATTCATGCCATCAGGTTAGAGGCAACCCAGAAGAAATATTCTGCTTTCTGTTTTCTTTTTACTACTTCAATATAATTATGTATGGCACGATCAATACCCAACATTTGAAATAACAGGTTTAAGTAATTCAAAACTATAAATTATTTTAAGAATCAAGAAAAAAGCAGACAAAACAATTCCTTAAAATTCTCAAAATCAATGAAAATGTGTAAGATTAGCTAAATTAAAGGGAAAAAAAGTAAATAGATAACTTCAGATTCAGGATGAATGTCCCTCATTCAGATGAAAGTGCATAAGTTACTTACATTGCTCTTTTTTGTAAAGTCAAGTGACAGATTCCAAATCCATCTGGGCACTCTCTTCACAGCGCCTATATTCTGTTGCTTGGCTCAAGGGTGACTCCATTTGTGAAGCAGAAGATCAGCCTCACAAGGCGCCTGACCTTTTGCTCATCTTTCGCACTTGCAATTCCATGTGCAGTCACATTCTGTGCGCAGAGGGTGAGCGTTGCTCAGAAGGGCAGTGCTTCTTACCCATCCTTAACAGCCATTTAAAAAAAGAAGTAATCCACTTTTATCTTATGGCTAGCAGGGCGGGAACATGGGAGTGAATGTCTCATCTCTACTTCTGTTGCTTGATGCTCGTCAACGTGAAAGGTTAAAAGATGCCTCCACAAGACCACAAGAGATTATAGACAGTTGCGGACACAGCTCAGTATGTCACAGAAACCAGCCTCCCTTCCATGAACTTAGTCGATGCTTTTCACTCCTCAGTAAAGCAGCCAGCATAATCAAAGATCCTACCATCCTAGATGTTCTCTCTTCATCCCTCTCCTGTCAGGCCCAAGTTACAAAAACCTGGAAGCATGTACCATGAGGCTCAAGGACAGCTTCTATCCCATTGTTATCAGACTCTTGAATAGACCTCTTGTACAATAAGATGGACTCTTAGCCTCACAACCCACCTCCTTATGATCTTGCCTATAATACACTTTCTTGATAGCTTTTACACTTTATTCTGCATTGCCGTTGTTTTACCTTAATACACTGTGTAATGATTTGATCTCTTTCAACAGTATGCAAGACAAGCTTTTCACTGTTTCTTTAATTTATGTAACAATAATAAACTAACCGACAGCAAAACAGTGCACCTCAAAAGAAACTGCTTTTCCCAAAGAGTAGTGAATCTGAGGAATCCTTTACAGGAAGCTGTTGAGGCAACCTCATTAAATACATTTAAGTTCCAGTTAGATAGCTTTTTGCACAGCAAGGGAATTGAGGTCTATGGGGAAAAGGCAGGTAGGTGAAGCTGAGTCCATGCCCATGATCTTATTGAATCGCAGAGCAAGTTTGAGAGGCCAGATGGCAGACTCTTGGTCCTTGTTCATATGGTTTTATGTTCACTTGGAGAGCACCTTGGTGTAATGTCTGACAGCACTCGAGGGAATGCAGCATGTCCACAGCCCTGTTCTGAAGGCGCAGCCTCCATTTTATATTCATACATGAAGAGAAATGGGGAGGTTCATGTCAGTTTCATGATGTATGGATAATGAGCCCATAAGACATCAGAGCAGATTTATGCCATTTGGCCCATTGAGTCTACTCAGCTATTCAAATCATGACTGATTTATTTTCCTTCTCAACCCCATTCTCCTGCCTTCTCCCCATACCTTTGTTGCCCTTACTAATCAAGAACCTATCAATCTCCACTTCAAATATTCCTCAATAACTTGGTCTCCATAGCCATCTGTGGCAATTAATTCACCACTCTGACTAAAGAAAATCCTCCTCGTCTCTGTTCTAAAGGACATCCTCATATTCTGAGGCTGTTCCTTCAGTCCCCACTATAGGAAACATCCTCTCCACATCCACTCTGTGTAGGCCTTATATTGTTCAATAGGTTCCAATGGGATCCCTCCTCATTCTTCTAAACTCCAGCAAGTACAGGTCCAGAGCCACAATACACTCCTCATGTTCACAAACATCAGAGATGGTTTCATTATCATTGGGACTGCAAATGCTAGGCCAAATAACCTCCATGGCTCTCTGCTTAGAATCCAAGGTTAAGTTCGCTGGCACTGTAAGTCAACTGCATCTCCTTATGTAATGGCTGGGACAGGATCACTTCAATGATTTGAATTGAATGGAATTGACTTTATTACTCACATCCTTCAAGTACATGAGGAGTAAAAATCTTTACGTTACATCTCTATTCAAATGTGCATGGTGCAATTATAGCAATTTATAATAAATATTATGTACAACAGGATAGTCAATATAACATAGAAATACAGTAGTGTCAGCATGAATTAAGCAGTCTGATGGCCTGGTGGAAGAAGCTGTCCCGGGGCCTGTTGGTCCTGGCTTTTATGCTGCGGTACCATTTCCCAGATGGTAGCAGCAGGAACAGTTTGTGGTTGGGGTGACTTGGGTATCCAGCGATACTTCAGGCCCCTTTTTACACACCTGTCTCTCTAAAGTCCTGAATAGTGGGAAGATCACATCTACAGATGTGCTGGGCTGTTGGCTCCACTCTCTGCAGGGTCCTGCATTTGATGGAAGTACAGTTCCCACACCAGGCAGTGATGCAGCCAGTCAGGATGCTCCCAATCATGCCGCTATAGAAAGTTCTTAGAATTTGGAGGACCATACCAAACTTCTTCAATCGTCTGAGGTGAAAGAGGCGTTAGTGAGCCTTTTTTTTACCACACAGCTGGTACGTACAGATAACGTGAAGCATGGCGCGATCCAAGTGTGTCATCCAATTTGATAGGGAGAAATTCTGAGAATGTCAGAATTGCAAAGAGAAAAAAGATAGAATGTAAGGTAAACATGTAAAGGTGTCTTTACTTTACTTACTTACACCAACTAGTGGCCAGAATAAAAATTGTTCCTACATAAGGTGAAAGGGAAGCAAAATACTGTCCATGCTGGAAATCTGAAATAAAGCAGACATTCTCAAAGCAATTGGCACGTTAGGGTACATCTGTGAAGAGGGAAATAGGAATAACTTTTCAGGCTCGCGATTGCTCATCAAGTCTGCCAGACACATCATTCCATACACAAAGTTGGGAAAAGTAAAACGGAAAGTAGAATATGGTGTTGCAGTTACAAAGTGCAGTGCAGGCAGACAAATAAAGTGTGAGGGCCATGACGACATAGATTGGGAGATGAAGAGGTCAGCTTTTAGTGCAGGAGATCCATTCAAGAATCTGATTATTGTTCTCATTTCAGAATTATGGAGTCATACAACATAGAAACAGGCTCTTCAGCCCAGTTCATTCATGCTGACCAGTCATTCATATTTTCCATCCACTTGTGTTGACACAAAGCCCCGTAAACTTCTCCTATCCACTTACTTACCTGGATGGCTTTTAAATATTGACGTTGTGCTCGCCTCAGCCATTGTTTCCGGCAGCTTGTTTCAAGTATGGAACAGCCTTTTCATGAAGAAATTGATGTGAAGAAGATATCTCCTATGGTGGGGAGTATCCAGAACTAGAGTGTACTGCCTCAAAGTTGACGAATGGTCCTTTAGAACAGAGGTAAGGAGGAATTCCTTTCATTAGAGAGTAGGAAATCTGTGGAATGCTCTGCCACAGACTACAGTGGATGTCAAGACTATGCGTATATTTAAGGCAGAAGTTAATTGTTTCTTAATTGGTCAGGGCATCAAAGGATATGGCGAGAAAGCAGGTATAAGGATTTGAGTTGGATCCAGGATCAGCCATGATGGAATGGTGGAGCAGACTCAATGTGCTGAGTGGCGGAATTCTGCTCTTAGCTTGATGGTCTAATGGTTTTATTGTCTTCATTTAGAGGAGGAAGAATTTCATTTTACAGAGGGTAATGGAACTGTGGCATTCATCGTCACGGGCAGCAGTGGAGGCCAAGATTGAGAAGACAGAGCAGAGATTGATAGATATTTAATTAGTAAAGTTATCAAAGGTTACGGGGAGAAGACAGGAGAATGCGGTTGAGAGGGATAATGAATCAGCCATGATGGAATGGCACAGCAGACGCAATGGGCCAACTGGCCTTGTCTGTTCCTATGCCTTTTGGTCTTATGGTCTAACTTAGCTCAAGTTTGATAAGAGATTTGACAGTGGTACAAAAGACCACAATCGGTTTAGATAATGGGATAAATGCAGAGAAGTTGGTCCCACTAGTGAATGATTCAACCCAGAGGATGCACGTGATTGGCTCAGGGTTATAGAATATGCCTTGTGAGACAATCCATTTTTATGCAGTGAGTTGTTCCCCACTGGAAAGCACTTTTAAAGAGTGCGAGAAGAAGTTTCAGTGTAATTCCATTAAAATGAAAAGAATGTCCAATAATGGTGTAAACACCCAGTATGGCAGGCAACTTCTGTGGGGAAAGATTTAATATTTCATACAATAACACATCTCTATATATGGCTTTTTGCTGTATCTCAGTACACCTGCTAATAATAAGCCAATTCCAATTCCACTGTTGTTAGTTTAAGTTATTCTTTGGCATTTGGTCATTGAATAGCCTGCATGCAGGATGGCCACATCTCAGAAGACATCCTCCATGTTGGGGCTTCCCAACCTGCAGTGCATGGACCACTTGTTTAATGCTATTGGTGCATGGCATAAAAAACGGTTGCGAACCCCTGCACTACAGTGAGTTGGCTTCAGCAAGAGCATTGCGGGCTGCCTGCAGCTGCGCTGCAAGGATGTCTGCAAGTGGGACACAAAGGTGTTGGACATCAACAGTGAGTCCTGGGAGTAACTTACAGTCAACCGTGCCAGGTAGAGAAGCACCCTGAAATATCACCTTAAGCCAAGCGAAGAAAAATTCCTGAAAGCAGCAGAAAACAAGTGGGCCCACAGAAAGGAACGCTGCATCTCCAGCAGAGCTGAGACCACCTATAGATGCAACTTTTGCATCAGAGACTGCCAGTCTTTCATTGGTCTCGTCAGCCACTGACAGCACTGCAACAATATAGGTGCAACGTCCATGGTCAACTTCTACCAACAGAGGGCTGCAATATCCGATAATCAACATAATCAAGATTTTCTGCTCAATATTGCTGCTGAGGGGAATTCGCTACCCAAAAAGGCTGTAGAAGCTTAATCAATCAATATTCAGTACAGACATTTGTATATTTTTTTAAGATATTAACAGCTCCACAGTATGTGAGCTTAGTGCAGGAAAGTGTTTCTGAAGTAAACAAAAAAAAACATGATCTTGTATTGAAAAGGCACAAGGAGCTGAATGAACTACCTCTGCTTCTGTTCTTATGTTATTGCATGAAATATTAACTCCCTCCCCACAAGTGCTGCCTGACATCAAGCATTGAGCATAGTACACTACAACACTGTACAGGCCCTTCAGCCCACAATGCTCTGGTGACCTTCTAACCCACTCTAAAATCAATCCAACACAAGGAAATCTGCAGATGCTGGAAATTCAAGCTACACACACAAAATGCCGGAGGAACACAACAGGTCAGGCAGCATCTATAGGAAGAAGCACTGTCGACATTTCAGGCTGAGACCCTTCGTCAGGACTAACTGAAAGGAAAGATGGTAAGAGATTTGAAAGTAGGAGGGGGAGGGGGAAATGCGAAATGATAGGAGAAGACCGGAGGGGGTGGGGTGCAGCTGAGAGCTGGAAAGGTGATTGGCGAAAGGGATACAGAGCTGGAGAAGGGAAAGGATCATGGGACAGGAGGCCTAGGGAGAAAGAAAGGGGGAGGGGAGCACCAGAGGGAGATGGAGAACAGGCAGAGTGATGGGCAGAGAGAGAGAAATAAAAGAGGAGGGGGGAGAAAAAACTGAATATATCAGGGATGGGGTAAGAAGGGGAGGAGGGGCATTAACAGAAGTTAGAGAAGTCAATGTTCATGCCATCAGGTTGGAGGCTCTCTCTGCCCATCACTCTGCCTGTTCTCCATTATTAGGTACAGCACTCTTGTTAATGCACACATTTGATTCGCCAATGACGTGGCAGCAGCTCAATGCATAAAAATATGCAGATACAGTCAAGAAGTTCAGCTGTTGTTCAGATCAAACATCAGAATGGAGAACAGATATGATTTAAGTGACTTAGACCATGGAATAGTTGTTGGTGCCAGACAGGGAAGTTTGTGTATCTCAGAAACAGCTGATCTCACAAACAATAGTCTCTATCGTTGGCAGAGAATGGAGCAAAAACAAATAATGTCGAGTGGAAATTCTGTGGGCAAAAATACCTTGTTACTGAGAGAGGTCAGAGGAGAATGACCATGTAACCACGTGCTCTGAGCATCTCTGAGTGCACAACATGTTGAACCTTGAAATCAATAGGTACAGCTTCAAAAGACCTTTCAGGTGGCATCCACACCAGAGATCAAGCCGAGTGGTCTCAGGTTGCAGTCGAACTGGCTCCTTGCTTGTATTCCATGCATGCAGTTTTGAGTATCAAGCTGGCAACTCAGCCTCAGAACAGACAAAAATGCTAAAGGAACAGTGAGGTTGCTGCCCGATGCATCACAAGACATGGAAAGGAACAACAAACACAAAATGCTGGTGGAACACAGCAGGCCAGGCAACATCTATGGGAAGAAGTACAGTTGACATTTTGGGCCGAGACCCTTCGTCAGGAAACGTCGACTGTACTTCTCCCTATAGATGCTGCCTGGCCTGTTGTGTTCCACCAGGATTTTGTGTGTGTGGTTTGAATTTCCAGCATCCGCAGATTTTCTCCTGCCTGATATTCACTTTCTTGTGGGCATACTCAATAAATACAAAGAGAAATAAATAATAATAAATAAATAAATATCAACAACACGAGATGAAGAGTCCTTGAAAGTGAGTCCATTGGTTGTGCGAACATTTCAATGATGGAGCAAGTGAAGTTGAGTGTAGTTATCCTCTTTGGTGCAAGAGCCTGATGGTTGAGGGGTAGTAACACTTCCTGAACTTGGCGTTATGTGTCCTGAGGCTCCTGTACCTTCTTCCTGATGCTGCCTGATCCATTGAGCTTCCCCAGTGCTTTTGTGCTGCGCAAGAGTTAGAGACATCTACTTAATCTCATTCTCCAGCCTTCTCTCCATAGACCTTTAATTCAAATATTTATTCACTTCCCATTTAAAAGCAATTATGGATTATGCTTCCACCACACTTTCCGCTGGTGCTTTCCATTTTCTGACTACTCTCTGTGCTCAAAAAATAATTTAATTTTAATTCATACATGGGATGTGGGTGTTGCTGGCAAGTGCAGCATTTTTTCACCCATCACTAATTTCCCCTGAGGAAGTGGTAGTGAGCAACTTAAAACACTACAGTCTGTGGGGTGAAGGATCTTCCACTGTGTTGTAAAATCTCCTGACTTCTTTCTACATCCCTTTTTGCATTTAGATAACAATTCCTGCCCACTCACTTGCATAAAGAAATGCCTGCGCTGAGGACATTTATAAATGCTTTGCAGTCTGTGAAGTACTTTTGAAGTGTGGTTACAATTATAATGTAAGGAAAGTAATTGTAATATAAGGCAGTCATTCAATCAGCACAGAAACAGGCCATTTGGCCCATCTGTTCCATGCCAACCAATATTCACGTGTAAGCTAGTTGCATTTACCCATGGTTAGTTAAATTTTAGATTCAGATTCAGATTTACTTATCACATGTACATCAAAACACCCAGGAAATCTGAAGGTCAGGAAGCATCTATAGAAAAGAATACATGGTCGATGTTTCAGACCAAGACCTTTCATCGGTACTGGAAAGGGAGGGGGAAAGGAGACAGACTACTAAGGTGGGGGGAGAGGAGGGAAGGAAGAACTACGAGGTGGCGGGTAATAGGTGAAACCAGGAGAGAGGGAGGGGGTGAGGTAAAGAGTTGGGAAGTCGAATGATGAAAGAAATAAATGGCTGGAAAATGGGGTATCTCATAGGAGAGGAGACTTCCTCCAGCATTTTGAGTGTGTTGCTTTGGATTTCCAGCATCTGCAGTTTCTTACGTTAATGGCCACCTTCTGCTTGAAAGAGTTGCCCCACTGGTTTCTATTACGTCTCTCCCCCACACCTTAAATGCATGCCGTCTTTTTCTTTGTTCCACAACTTGATCCTGTTTATGCCCCTTGCAGTTTTATACCACTATAAAGATCATGATAAAATGGTTGAACAGAAAATCCTACAAAAGGTAGTGGATTCAGCCCAGTACTTAATGGTAAGGCCCTCCCAACCACTGAGTATATCTACCTGAAATGCCGTCATAGGAAAGCAGCATCAAATGAATAAAGTCCCAATCTGCTCATCTTCTTTCCAGAAGTTAGTCCCTAGAACCCTGGCAATATCCTTGAATAAACAAATGATTCTGCAGATGCTGGAAATCCAGAGTAACAAACACAAAATGCTAGAGGAACTCAGCAGGTCAACAGCATCTATGGAGAGGAACAAACTGCTGACATTTCATCAGGATGAAGGAGCTTGGCCTAAAACATCCTTGAATATTTGCTCTGCACTCTTTCCAGCTTTGTTGCATCATTCCAAAAGCAGGGTAGCTAAAACTGAACATAAATATTCCTGAACCATTGACTGCTGCCTGACCTGCTGAGTTTCTCCAGCATTTTGTGTGTGTTGCTCTGGATTTCCAGCATCTACAGAACCTCTTTGTTATTTCCAAATGTGGCTCACTAATGTTTTGTACAATTGCAATGTAAAATTCCAGCTCCTATACTCATTGCCCTTATTGATAAAGGCCAGTGTACTAAAGGCTTTTTTCACCAGCCTGTCCAGCTTCAAAACCTTTTGCAGGGAAGTTTAGTCAGCATGTATTCCCACCTGCACCATTGTGATAATGTAACAACCAGGGATCTTTTTAAAGAAAAGTTTTTTTGTCAGTTAATATGTGGACTGTATTTTTCTCAATGTCACCTCGTAAGTATGTGTTGTCCCTGGATTGTTTACCTTTTAGGTCTGATTGTTTGTCTTTGCACCAGCTCTGACTTTTCATTTTGCTTTGCAGGAGTCTGATTTGGGATCTTTGGGGATTGTTAAATTATTTGTTTTTATTACTTTCATTCAGTTTGGGATAATTTATTCAGCATTGTATTGTTAATTGTTCCGGGCATGCCAACCCCTTGTTGGGTCATGTGGTTCCTTGTCAGGTGAAACTCAGACCAAGTTCTTCTGTGCATTGTCAGTGGTTTCGGTTTATCAGTATAGTTTGCCTGAGCTCTTGTCAGTTTTCCTAGTTAATTTTTGAAATAAATCTTTAGTTTTATTTGAATTGCCGAAGTCTACTTGATTTCTGCTCTTAAGTTCACTAGTGATCCTTACAGATAATGGTTGGAGTATTTGTTTTTGTATTGTTGATAAAGAGATAACATTCCGCCAGTAGGTAGAGTAAATGTAAAGAAACACAATAGAATTAATGAAAAACTACATGCAAAGATGGACAAACAACCTATGTGCAAAAGGGGACAAACTGTGCAAATATAAAAACAAATGAATAATAATATTAGTTAATTAATTAATAATATCATCAGTTGTAAGGACCTTTAAAATGAGTCCATGGGTAGTGCAATCAGTTGATTATTGAGGTGAGCAGGTAATAATTGTGCCTGAAGCTGGTGGTGTGGGACCTAAAGTGCCTGTACCTCTTCTTCTATGGTAGCAGCGAGAACAGCATGGCCTGGATGGTGGGACTCCTTGCTGATGGATACTGCTTTCTTGTGGCAACACTCTATGTAGATATAGAAACATAGAAAATAGGTGTAGAAATAGGCCATTCGGCCCTTCGAGCCTGCACTGCCATTCAGTATGATCATGGCTCATCATCCAGCTCACAACCCTGTACCTGCTTTCTCTCCATACCCCCGATCCCTTTAGCCACAAGGCCATATCTAACTCCCTCTTAAATATAGCCAATGAACCGACCTCAACTGTTTCCTGTGGCAGAGAATTCCACAGATTCACCACTCTCTGTGTGAAGAAGTTTTTCCTCATCTCAGTCCTAAAAGGCTTCCCCTTTATCCTTAAACTGTGACCCCTTATTCTGGACTTCCCCGACATCAGGAACAATCTTCCTGCATCTAGCCTGTCCATTCCCTTTAGAATTTTACATGTTTCAATAACATCCCCCCTAAATCTTCTAAATTCCAGCGAGTATAAGCCTAGTCAATCCAGTCTTTCTACATATGAAAGTCCTGCCATCCCAGGAATCAATCTGGTGAACCTTCTTTGTACTCTCTCTATGGCAAGAATGTCTTTCCTCAGATTAGGGGATCAAAACTGCACACAATATTCCAGGTGTAGTCTCATCAAGGCCTTGTGCAACTGCAGTAGAACCTCCCTGCTCCTGCACTCGAATCCTCTTGCTATGAATGCCAACATACCATTCGCCTTTTTCACCACCTGCTGTACCTGCATGCTCACTTTCAATGACGGGTGTACAATGACACACAGGTCTTGTTGCACCTCCCCTTTTCCTAATCGGCCACTATTCAGATAATAATCTGATTTCCTGTTCTTGCCAGCAAAGTGGATAACCTCACATTTATCCACATTAAGTTGCATCTGCTATGAATTTGCCCACTCACCTAACCTATCCAAGTGACCCTTCATCCTCTTAGCATCCTCCTCACAGCTAACACTGCCGCCCAGCTTCATGTCATCTGCAAACTTGGAGATGCTACATTTAATTTCCTCATCTGAATATATATTGTAAACAACTGAGGTCCCAGCACTGAGCCTTGCGGTGCCCCACTAGTCACTGCCTGCCATTCTGAAAAGGTCCCATTTATTCCCATTCTTTGCTTCCGGTCTGCCAACCAGTTCTCTATTCACATCAATACCATACCCACAATACCATGTGCTTTAAGTTTGCACACTAATCTCCTGTGTGGGACCTTGTCAAAAGCCTTTTGAAAATCCAAATATACCACATCCACTGGTTCTCCCCATCCACTCTACTAGTTACATCCTCAAAAAATTCTATAAGATTCGTCAGACATGATTTTCCTTTCACAAATCCATGCTGACTTTGTCCGATGATTTCACCGCTTTCCAAATGTGCTGTTATCACATCTTTGATAACTGACTCTAGCATTTTCCCCACCACCAATGTCAAGCTAACCTTGGTTTCTCTCTCCCTCCTTTTTTAAAAAGTGGGGTTACATTAGCCACCCTCCAATCCTCGGAAACTAATCCAGAATCTAAAGAGTTTTGAAAAATTACCACTAATGCATCCACTATTTCTTGGGATACTTCCTTAAGCACTCTGGGATGCAGACCATCTGGCCCTAGGGATTTATCTGCCTTAATCCCTTCAATTTACCTAACACCACTTCCCTACTAACATGTATTTCCCTCAGTTACTCCATCTCACTAGACCCTCCGGAAGATTATTTATGTCCTCCTTATTGAAGACAGAACCAAAGTAGTTATTCAATTGGTCTGCTATGTCCTTGTTCCCTATGATCAATTCACCTGTTTCAGACTGTAAGGGACCTACATTTGTCTTAACCAATCTTTTTCTTTTCACATATCTATAAAAGCTTTTACAATCAGTTTTTATGTTCCCTGCCAGCTTTCTCTCATAATCTTTTTTCCCTTTCCTAATTAAGCCCTTTGTCCTCCTCTGCTGGACTCTGAATTTTTCCCAGTCCTCAGGTGAGCCGCTTTTTTTGGCTAATTTGTATGTTTCTTCTTTGGACTTGATACTATCCCTAATTTCCCTTGTCAGCCACGGGTGCACTACCTTCCCTGGTTTATTCTTTTGTCAAACTGAGATGAACAATTGTTGTAGTTCATCCATGCGATCTTTAAATACTTGTCATTGCATATCCACTGTCAACCCTTTAAGTATCATTTGCCAGTCTATCTTAGCTAATTCATGTCTCATACCTTCAAAGTTACCCTTCTTTAAGTTCAGAACCTTTGTTTCTGAATTAACTATGTCACTCTCCATCTTAATGAAGAATTCCACCATATTATGGTCATTCTTAACCAAGGGGCCTCGCACGACAAGGTTGCTAACTAACCCTTCCTCATTGCTTAATATCTAATCTAGAATGGCCTGCTCTCTAGTTGGTTCCTTGACATGTTGGTTCAGAAAACCATCCCGCATACATTCTAAGAAATCCTCTTCCTCAGCACCCTTACCAAATTGGTTCACCCAATCTATATGTAGATTGAAGTCACCCGTTATAACTACTGTTCCTTTATTGTACGCATTTCTAATTTCCTGTTTAATGCCATTCCCAACCTCACTACTACTGTTAGGTGGTCTGTACACAACCCCCACCAGCGTTTTCTGCCCCTTAGTGTTATGCAGCTCTACCCATATCCATTCCACAATCTCCAGGCTAATGTCCTTCCTTTCTATTGCATTAATCTTCTTTCTAACCAGCAGCACTACCCCACCTCCTTTTCTTTCCTGTCTATCCCTCCTGAATATTGAATATCCCTGGATGTTGAGCTCCCATCTTTGGTCACGCTGGAGCCATGTCTCTGTGATCCCAACTATATCATATTCATTAATAACTATCTGCACATTCAATTTATCCACCTTGTTACGAATGCTCCTCGCATTGACACACAAAGACTTCAGGCTTGTTTTTACAACACTCTTAGCCCTTATACAATTATGTTGAAAGTGGCCTTTTTTGATTTTTGCCCTGGATTTGCCTGCCTGCCACTTTTACTTTTCAGCTTACTACTTTTTGCTTCTACCCTCATTTTACACCCCTCTGTCCCTCTGCACTTTTTCCCATCCCCCTGCCACATTAGTTTAAGTCCTCCTGATTATGCTCAATGGTGGAGAGGGATTTTCCTCTGGTGGACTGGGCTGTATCCACTACATTTTGTAGGGTTTTTCATTCAAAGATGTCAGTGGTTCCATACCAGGTCATGATGCAACCAGCCAGGATGCTCTCCACTGTCAGAGCTGGTGCAGGTCAAGTACCAGTCTTCACTGGAAGGCAGCATCCATCACAAGGACACCCACTTTCCAGTATATGCCTGTTATAGTTATTATTTTAGAACATAGATAGAACAAAGAACATAGAATAGTACAGCACAGTACAGGCCCTTCAGCCCACAATGTTGTGCAGACCCTTAAACCATGCCTCCCCTATATCTCCCCACCTTAAATTCCTCCATATACCTGTCTAGTAGTCTCTTAAATTTCACTAGTGTATCTGCCTCCACCACTGACTCAGGCAGTGCATTCCACGCACCAACCACTCTCTGAGTGAAAAACTTTCCTCTAATTTCCCCCTTGAATTTCCCACCCCTTACCTTAAAGCCCTGCCCCCTCTTGTACTGAGCAGTGGTGCCCTGGGGAAGAGACGCTGGCTGTCCACTCTGTCTATTCCTCTTAATATCTTGTATACCTCTATCATGTCTCCTCTCATCCTCCTTCTCTCCAAAGAGTAAAGCCCTAGTTCTCTTAATCTCTGATCATAATCCATACTCTCTAAACCAGGCAGCACCCTGGTAGATCTCCTCTGTACCCTTTCTAATGCTTCCACATTCTTCCTATAGTGAAGTGACCAGAACTGGATACAGTACTCCAGGTGTGGCCTAACTAGAGGTTTATAGAGCTGCATCATTACCCCGCAACTCTTAAACTCTATTCCTAACACAGTGTTATGGAGCTAACAGTCCATAACTACCCTATCTACCTGTGAGGCAACTTCCAGGGATCTGTGAAAATGTACCCCACAGATCCCTCTGCTCCTCCACACTACCAAGAATCCTGCCATTTACTTTGTACTCTGCCTTGGAGTTTGTCCTTCCAAAATGTACCACCTCACACTTCTCTGGGTTGTACTCCATCTGCCACTTCTCAGCCCACTTCTGCATCCTATCAATGTTTCTCTGCAATCTTTGACAATCCTCTACACTATCCACAACACCACCAATCTTTGTGTTATCTGCAAACTTGCCAACCCACCCTTCTACCCCCGCATCCAGGTCATTAATAAAATCACAAAAAGTAGGGGTCCCAGAACCGATCCTTGTTGGACACCACTAGTCACAACCCTCCAATCTGAATGTACTCCCTCCACCATGACCCTCTGCTCTCTGCAGGCAAGCCATTCTATTATGGATTTATTCTGTATGCCCACAGGATAATGAAATTCAGGGATGTATATGGTGACATATATGTACATTGATAATAAATTTATTTTGAACTTTAAACCTGATTCTGATACCACCAGTCAAAGTCAAAATAAATTTCTTATCAAAATATGTATAGCATATGTAGCCCTATGCTACCTGGAGATTAATTTTCTTGCAGGCATTCATAAGAAAATAAAGACATATAATAGAAATTGTAAAAAAAAATTGTAAGTAACAATGATGGACAAACAAGCAACTTGCAAAGGAAGACAAATTGTACAAATAAGAAAAAAGTAAATGAATAATACTGAAAACATGAGTTGCAGAGTCCTTGAAAGGGAGTCTATAGGCTGTAGAGTCAATTCTTCATTGAAGTGTGTGAAGTTCGCTGCTTTAGGAGCCTGGTGGTTGTCGGATAATAAATGGGAGGGCACACATTCAATGATTCAGAAATAATGCCATCACCCACCTTACCACAGGACTTCTGAACCCATGAACCTTACCTCGTTATTTTGCAGTTTTTAATGATTTATTTTAACTTTGTCTTGCACTGCTCTGCTGCTACAGAACAATAAATTCCACCATACATGAGTGATCATAAACCCAATTCTCTTTCAGTATTTGTATGAACATTCAGTGGCCACTTTATTATGTATCTCCTGCAGCTGATAAAGTGGTGACTGGGTGTGTGTCCATGGTCTTCTGCTGCTGTAGTCCATCCCCTTCAAGGTGTGATGTGTTGTTCTTCAGAGATGCACTTCTGCCCACCACTGTTGTCACCTGCAGTTACTTGAGTTACTGTCACCTTCCTGAATCAGTCTGGCTATTCTTCTCTGACCTCTCTCGTTAACAAGTCGCTTTTGCCCACAGACCTGCCAATAACTAGAAGTTTTCTTTTTTCTGGCAATATTTTCTGTAAACTCCAGCGATCGCTGTGCATGAAAATCCCAGATCAGCAATTTCAGAGATGCTCAATCCACCCTGTCTGCCACCAACAATCATTCCAGGGTCATAGTTACTCAGGTCACGTTTCCTCCCCAGTCTGCTGTTTCGTCTGAACAACAACTAAACCTCTTGACCCTGTCTGACTGCTTTCATACATTGAGTTGTTCCCACATAAATAGATATTTGCAATAATCTGCATGTGTACAGGTGGACCTAATAAAGTCACCATTGGCTGTAGGTATTCAGAGACATGAACCCACGATCTCCTAAGGGAGTTATGAATAAGACCCACTCAGCTATGTCATTGTATAGCGCGGTAACCACATTTTCAATGTCATAAGCTTTTAAGTGACAATCAATAAAGTACTTTATCTGCAGAAGCTAAAACTTTCATTTTGATATATTTAACCATAACCTTTCAATTTTTTTCTGATGAAACATAGCAAATCTGCGAAGTTGTTGTTCCTTTTTAAAAGTAAAGCAGGGCCTCTCCGAACCCGCATCAACTGCGTGTAGTACCTGAGACCTGCGAACTGCATCTTTCAGAGATGCATTGAGACATTACCACAATGTCCGAAGCTGTTTAATCACAGCTCCTCTGGTGGCTAAGTGTGGTATTGTAGTTCCTAAGGTCTCACTGAACCTGCATACAGTGTTCGGAAACTTTCAGCGAAGGCTGTGCGAATAGGGAGGTCACGAAGCAGCGTAGTTCGGGGTTTCGCGGACCCGGACTCCGGAGAAATTGCAGCCCGGGTCTCAACAAAAAGCCACCACAACGCTGTAACTACTCGCTGCCACGATACATCGCGTTACCGAATAGCGTAGCTAACCTTTGTGTGTTTCCTGAAAATATTGGGGGCTGCATTGCAATGTGTCAAGAAGGGCAGGTGAAATGTTGCTCAACGCGCTCCGACCGCGAACAAAATCCTTAAGTAGACTAAAACTTGTTTTTGAGCCCCTTGGGCACATGGATGAAAGAAAAATGGTTCTGCGGGAGGGAAGCTTTAAACTGATTAAAACAGGTTAAAAAGTCGGCACATCATACGAGCCGAAGAGGTGTATACTATTATTGTATATCAAACCATTAAAGGGAATATAGACTGTGGTTAAAAAAAACCGCCATGCAACTTAAGACAGCTGAATATTTTCTTTTATAAGAACAAATGGTCTGTAGTTGAGCGGTCATTAAACAAGTTATTGTATTAAATACGAAGTTAGTGGGGTCTCTGTCCGGAAATCGTTCATCCTCTTGCGTGGAATTTACTTACGGCAAGAATTTCTTGCGAGGTTGACTGTAGATGGCGTTCTCTCTCGTTAAAACGGGGTTCTTTTAAAGCTGCAACAAGTAGTGACTGCGTTCTGTATAAACAGCTCTTGGGAAGCCGAGATCTCCCTCGTATACAAGCACCACTCTCTCTCTCTCTCTCTCTCTCTCTCGCTCGCTCGCTCGTCCTCTCTCTCTGAAAAAACCAGTAAGGTGTTCAGCGAGGAATCTCTCTCTTTCATTTGACTCAATGCATTTGTAGAGGGATCCCCGTACACTCATCCATCGCGATACACCGAGAGAAGGAACCGATCGGGAGAATCTACCCGTAAAGGTTTAGATTTATTTCTGGAAAACGAGGTGGATTTTTATTTTTTTACGAATGAATAACACAATGCGTAAACTGAGGGAAGAAACAATTTAACGGCACCGAGCTCCTGAAGTCTCTAACCAGTGGAATGCGGTAAAACAAGATTCAGTCTCATATAATCACGTGTTGCTAGTCCGTTTTTTAAAGATTTTTTTTCAAAAGAACTTGTTAGCCTAATTTTATTTCATTTGAACCCAGATCGCTCGCATGTTTAATGTGCATGCGATTTGTGTGTGTGTGTGGCTTGTTTTGATCTGCTTTTGGTTCTGTCCGAAGAGTTTGTTTATTAAAAACAAGTGTGGACGTTGACTGGGTTAAATCATTTACACACTCACACACACCTCACCCCGATTACACGGAGCTGAGTTAGTTAAGGCTTGTGACGCGCAGGGCGGGCGAGGCAAAAAAAAAATGCGAGACTGATTCGGTTTCACTGGGAGGAGTGAATGCGAGGGAGGGAGAGAAGGAGAGAGAGAGGGTGGAAGAGAAAGAGAGAGAGGGGGTGGAAGAGAAACAGAGAGAAAGCGAGCGGACAGCGCCAAGCACAGAGAGAGAAAAAAAAACAAGCAAAACTCCCAGACCCAATGCTGCAGGCTTTCGCTTTGCTGCTGACCCACTCTCTCGCCGAGGTAAGGGACGTTGCAATAGAGAGCCTTTTAAAAAAATTGGGTTGCTTCTTTGGATAAATTATATTAATTTCAGGGACCCTGTGTTACGTGTGTTTTAAGAGTGAAAATGCACCTGTGTTTGATTAGCAAGACTGGAGGTGCATTTAAATCGGGTCTCTGCTAAAATCTGAAGCTTGGCTTTAGAGCGGCTGAGTACGCGCAGTGTTTAATATCGGAAGATCGGACTTGGTGAAAAAAATACATAGCTTGGTCGGAAAACCTCCGTCATTTTAAAAGAGGGAATCCGCTTCTGATTTAATAAGGACCGGATCGGGAGGAGTATCTCAGATTCCCACTGATTTTATTATAATGTCTGCGCAGCTCGCTCCGTGAATGCAAGGCGTACTGTTAGCGTGGGATTTTGTGTTAAAAATGATTACAATCTATCTCCCCTACTTCCTCATTCCCATCGCCCGGCATTGCAACAGCGAGGCAATATCTCATTTTCCCTCTGCCACTGTGTGTACTCACACCGGGACTACAGCTTTACGCGTTCTCTCTCTCTCTCTCTCTCTTCCATTCTTCCGTCTCCCCCTCTCCCGTTCCTACTTTCCCCACCCCATACAGTCCTGGGAGATGTTAATCCTTTGCCGCCCTCCCCGAAATTGCCAGCGATGGTTTCTGCCCGCTCTGTTATCTGCATGTGCACTCTGGTGAAAGCGCACCCGCAACCTCCCCGGCGTTTGCAAGCAAAGGGCTTTCTGAAATGGATTTGTTTCAGTGAATGAGATTTTCTCAGCCGGGTCCGAAGCTTGTTGTAGAACGCGGGAGTCTCAGCTTCTTTCCTCACTGGTCCACTTTAAGAGCCAGGCATTGCTGGAGCCTTTGCGTTCGCTGTTGAAATGGAGTGCTTTCTGAGCCGCATGGAACTCGGTGTATTCTCTTCAAATAAGTTGCATTGCAGGATTGATGTGAGCGATTAATTCTTGTTATAACACAACATTTACAGGATGTAATATATAGTTCTGTTGATATTTTCAGCTGAATTTGTGAATTTGCTTTTATTTATTGTTTTTTTCTTTTTAAATCTCTTTCCATCCCAACCATCACTCCTTTTCCTATACCTCACCCTCCCACTCTCTCCATCTCCCTCCCCCTTTACTCCCCTATTTCTCCCCTTCCTCTGCCTCAACCCACCCCCTCCCACCATCCCTCCAACTTCACAGCTGGCAGCGCACTTGTTGACGCCGATGGCTCGGCCGCTCGCCCCCTCCCTTCGCGGCTTGCTGCTCCTGCTGCCCCTGCTCGTCGCCCTGTACCCGGTCCCCGGCTGCGTGGCGCAGGGCTCGGTGAAGTTCACCTTCCGGGAGGAGCAGCCGCCCAACACGCTGATCGGTAACCCGGGCGAGACACTGGGTCTGGAGCGAGAGAACCGGTTATTCAAGTTGGAAATGGGCCAGCCTTACCTCCGGGTGGACGAGACGGGAGGCAACCTGTACACCACCGAGACCCCCATCGACCGCGAGCAGATGATGTGCGAGAGCCCCACCGAGTGCCAGCTCGAGTTCGAGATCTCGGTCACCGACACCATGTACAATGCTGCCACAGTGCTCGTGGAAGGCAAGATTTCGGTGCAGGACATTAACGACAACACTCCCACGTTCAGCTCCCCGGTCATCTCCATCTCCATTCCGGAACACACACCTCCGGGAACTCTGGTCAATATCCCCACGGCCAGCGACCGCGACGCCGGCACTAACGGAGTCGCCGGCTACGAACTGTTAGGCAACGAGGGACAGGGTCTGTTTAGCCTACAGGTGGCCGAGGAACATGGCGAAAAGTTGCCTCAGCTGATCGTCACCGGCTCGCTGGACAGGGAGCAACGCGACACTTACGATTTGACTGTGCGGGTGGTAGACGGGGGTCAGCCCCCCCGGAGCAGTACCTCGGTGTTGCGGGTCACCGTGCTGGACATTAACGACAACGCGCCCCGCTTCGAAAGGTACGCCTACCAAGGCACGGTGGAGGAGAACAGCCCCGCCGGTACCTCCATCCTGCAGGTGAGAGCTACCGATATTGACATGGGAGAGAACTCCCACATCGAGTACACGTTCGCCCAGGCGGCGGATAATGCCCGCCGCCTACTCCGCCTGGACAAGAACACCGGCTGGATCACGGTGCAGGGACCGGTGGACCGCGAGCAGTTCAGCCAATTCAGGTTCTACGTGCACGCCCGCGACAAGGGCCCCATACCCAAACAGGACAGGGCGTCGGTGGTGATCACGGTGCGGGACACGAACGATAACGCGCCAGCGATCGACATCCGAGGCATCGGTCTGGTCACTCATCGGGACGGCGTGGCCAGCATTGACGAGGACGCGACGGTCGACTCCGCCGTGGCCCTCGTCCAAGTGTCGGACCGCGACGAGGGGGAGAACGCGGCGGTGACTTGTATAGTGGCCGGGGACGTCCCTTTCCAGCTGAAACCCGCCAGTGAGTCGAGCAGCGAGAAGAAGAAGAAGTTCTTCCTGCAGACCACCACCGCCCTTGACTACGAGAAGGTGCGCGAGTACCTGATCCAGATCGTGGCGGTGGATTCGGGCAACCCCCCTCTTTCCAGCACCAACACTCTGAAGGTAAAGGTGGTGGATGTGAATGACAACGCGCCCAGCTTCGCGCAGAGCCGCATGCAGGTGGGGATCTTGGAAAATAACCGGCCCCCGACCTCGCTGCTGCGTGTGGAGGCCACGGACGCCGACAGCGGAAGCAATGCCGAGCTACTCTACTCCCTATATCCCGACCCGACCATCCAGAACTTGTTCCAGATTAACCCGGACACGGGCGAGGTGAGAGCCATCTCGGTGCTGGACCGCGAGCTGAGGGAGCGCTACGAGTTCAAAGTCGCCGCCGCCGACAAGGGGACCCCTAGTCTGAAGGGGACGGCCACCGTTGTGGTCAATGTGCTGGACGAGAACGACAACGACCCCCGGTTCATGCTTAACGCCTACAACTTTTCGGTGCGGGAGAACCTGCCCCCGTCCAGTCCAGTGGGCATGGTGACGGTGACGGACCTGGACAAGGAGGCGAATGCGCGGTTCACCCTGTCCGTAGAACCAGATAATGGCGAGTTTGAGATCCAGAACGGCACGGGTACCATACTCTCTCGGGTCTCCTTCGACCGGGAGCGCCAGAGCACCTACACTTTCCAGCTGAAGGCAATAGACGGCGGAACGCCCCCCAGGTCAGCCTATGTCAGTGTTATCATTAATGTTTTGGATGAAAACGACAACACACCCTTCATCACCCAACCATCCAATTCCTCCTTCCAACACATCAGTCCTCTCACCCCCATTGGCACACTAGTGGAACGAGTCAAAGCCGAAGACATGGACATTGGCCCCAATGCCAACTTGACTTATGAGATCGTTGGAGGTAACCCCTTTGACCTGTTCCGCATCTCCGCTGTCGGGAACGTGACCCTGGAGAAGGAACTCATGCGCAGGCACTACGGGTTGCACCGCCTTGTGGTCCAGGTGAGGGATGGGGGCACGCCAGCCCGCTTCGCCACCGCTTTGGTTCACTTGTATGTCAACGACACCATGGCCAACATTAGCCTGGTGGAAGCCCTGGTGGGCCACAGCCTCAACACCCCGTTGAACGTAGACATCGCCGGAGACCCCGAGTACGAGAAGAGCAAGCAACGGAGCAACGTCCTGTTCGGAGTGATCGCTGGGATTATCGCAGTCACGCTGGTGATCGTGGTGGTGGTCCTGATCCGCTACTGCAGGCAGAAGGAAGCCAAGAGTGGATACCAGGCCGGCAAAAAGGAAACCAAGGATTTGTACACACCCAAACAGACCAGTAAAAACACCAAGCACAAAGTTAAGAAAAGCAAACCGTCCAAACCCTCCAAACCTCTGGACGTCGAGGAGAGCGGCGCCCAGAGGGGATTACAATTCAACCTGATCAACGAATCGAGCACTGACAGTCCACGGATTCACCTGCCACTGAACTGTAACCCGGGTAGCCCCGACCTAGGGAGACACTACAGGTCGAACTCTCCTCTCCCTTCCATCCAGCTGCACCCGCAGTCCCCGACTGCGGGGAAAAAGCACCAAGTCGTGCAAGACCTGCCCGCAGCCAACACCTTCGTCGGGACTGGGGACAGCAACTCTACTGGCTCGGACCAGTACTCAGATTACAGCTACAAGACCAATCCGCCCAAGTACAACAAACAGGTAGGCAGCCTTGTGTGTGCCTCTGGCGCCGAATGAGTCTCTTCAAACATGAATGAAACCTGGCGGGAGGGGAGCGAGTTTGACTAATGTTTAAGCATAACGTGTAAGTCTCTTACTGTGTCATTAACGTGGATAACTTAAAATCTGCGTGCGATTTGTATTTTTAAAATTATTTCAAGCCTTTTCATGGTTGCACTGTAATGCAATGATAAAAGCTCAAACGGTGTAGAGTAGTGCGCTCTCAGAAAGCAGGGGCGTACGCTAGGATGGAACCACCCCTCTCAATATTCCGCCCGAAAACCGGTACAGCCCTAGGTGGTTCGTACGTGCTCACGTCCGGCCCATAACATTACAGATTGTTGCGTGCCCCTCTAAGAGCCGGCAGATTTAAATTCCGACTCACGCCCCTGCTTTCGAGCGCGTCACGCATTCTTATTGAAACGTACGGTATTCAGTCTGGGATTGCTTTGCCTCGTTAGTGAGATGACTTATCCCCAATAATAACCATTATGATTCGAATTGGTCTGATGTCAGCATCTTTTCAAGAACTCGTGGTTTAGAAATGAACTTAGGCAGTTCGGTTATTCTGTATTTATTTATTTATTTCTGTCTTCAGCGTCTGCTCATTCGCAGATCTGTGCGCCAGTTCTGTGTATTTTTTTCAATTGAGTGTCTTTGCAGAACCGCTTTCCCCTTTAAAGGAGCCTTGGTTGAGAAAGAAACGTTGAAATGCTTGTTTACTTTTTTTTATGGGGCGATATTTTTCTGGCCATCCACTTGTGGAGTTTTAGCTGCAAGCACACAATGGTATCAACACTTTCTTAAAAAATAGTGTTTAGCTGATTAGTTAATTTGATTCCATGGGTAAGAATTCGGTAGCACTTCAGATTCAATCGAAATAACTGGCTTATTTGAAATTATGTCTTATTTCTTTGCAAAGGATAGCATTTCTTGACTGCCTTACTTTACTTTGAAATTTCCTTCTGGTGGTGTTACAGCTCAGTTTTGCATTCACGGTGCTTATTTATCACATAACATAGACACTCAGCCACAGTACTAAATTATGCTTTCATTAGTATGTAACCCTTTCCGCAATAAATGTATAATGTAGTATCTGAATTTGGAACCTTGCCTATGCCAATCCGATTGGCTAGTTGCTTGTGTTGTTTGCTACATATTAAGTGTGTGTAATGTCAGTACTGATCCATTAACTAGGGGCTTTTGTAAATGCTGGACAATTGCCAGGTGTTATATCTGTGGAGAAATCTCTGTCATACTCACTTTCTCTCTCTATTTCTCATTCTCTCATTTTCTCCCTGCTTTCCTTCTTACACACTAACTTCCACTCTCACACAAAAACACACCAACAGTCCTGAAGAAGGGTCTTGCCCGAAACTTTGACTGTTTAATCTATTCACAGATGCTGCCTGATGTGCTGTTCCTCCAGCATTTTGGGTTGCTATCAGTCTTCTGTCTTTCTCTCACTCTCTCTCTCTCTCTCTCTCTCTCTCTCTCTCTCTCTCTCATACACACGCACACACATATACATTGTCTTTATATCTATGTTAAGCAAAAGAAAACAAACTGCTAGAGGGGCTCAGCAGGTCAGTCAGCATCTTTGGAGAGAAATGGATAGTTCAGGTTTTGGGTCTATCAGTCTGTGTCTCTGCCATTTTGTGTTTCCCCTTTATCTCTCTCGATCTCCCATCTTTAATTATGAATTGCTTTCAGTACTTAATGTACAATTGAATTTCATAGTCTCCATCTATTGTGCGGAGCTGATCATTTTTCTTATGAATCAGAAAATAAAGTGTGTTTGTTCATACAGTGCTGAATCATATTAGAAATTGTGTTGAACTGGGAGCAAAATCGTGTCTATAGGAAATAAAAACAAAAAAACTCTGGGAATAATGTGTAGGTCCAGTAGTATCTGTCCAGAGAGAGATTGAGTTAATATTTCAAATTGAAGTCTGCTGACTAGAACTAAGTCAGAGAGGAAACTAGTTCCAATTTGAAGGATGGGAGAGTGATGGAGAAGTCAAATAGAATATCATTAGTAAGGCATACTATCATAAATATGTCAGTTGTCCCAGCCATCTCTCACATTCCCTCTGCAACTTAAAACTATCTTGTTTTCCTTCTTTGACAGTTCTGATGAAGTGTCCTAGACCTGAAAGATTTACTCAGTTTCTCTTTACAAAGATTCTGTCTGATCTGTTGCATTTCCTTTTCTTTACGTTTTACTTAAGATTTCTACCATGTCTTTGTGTTAATTTACATTTCTTGTATTAACATGAACACCTGTCTTGATTCCAAGATCTTCCCAAAGTATATTGCAGTTATTGAAGTATCTAAGAAATTTAGTCACCATGCAAATATGGCAATTAATTCATACCCAAAGTCATGGCAACATTAGTGATGCCACAGTTTGATGGGCTACAAATTGGCCAGGACAATTAGGAGAACTGGAGCTCCATTTAGGTGTCATGGGATCATTGATTTAGTTAACAGAGTATCTGAGAGTGCACCAAGTATCTCAGCATTGTGATGGAAAGATTAGCTTTCAGAGCAGAACTTGAAATCAACTACTTCAGAGTGTGGTTGTCTCTAACTGCGTGGCACATTGATGAAGCCTTAAGAGTTTCAGTAACCTGGGTTTGAGTCTGACCCTGCTCGCTTGGTGGAGTTTTTACCTTCTACTTGTGGGCAGATGGGTATGGGTTACTCCCCCCCCCCCCCCCCCCCCCCCCCCGGGCAGTCCAGTTTCCTAGACTATCCCAAAAGTGTGCATTTTAATTGGTTAATTGACCACTAATTCATTCCCAGTGCAGTGAATGGTAGACTCCGTGAAAGGCATGTGGAGACAATAAAGCGGGATTGTGGGATTGGTGTAAAATCTGGTTGATGGTCAGCATGACTTCAGTGAAGGACCTGTTTCTTCTATACGTTTGGGGTGGCATACAGCTTAAAACCTATAGTGTACAAAATATTGCCGAGAAATTTCATGAAGTAAAGTCAGGTACATTTACAAGTCAAGTTAAGATAAGTTTATTATCATTCAACTATATACAATACACTGTCTAGACAAGGCAACATTTCTCTAAACCAGAGTTTAAAGAACTATAGTATGCACAACATGAATAACACATAATAACTTATGAAAGTAAGAAGGAATCTACAGATGGATTATACATAAATTAATAAACAGAAGTGCATAAATTAAATATGGTAAGGTGCAAGCCAGATTAACCAGTGACACTCTGAATGTGATGCTGCAGGGTGTTCTGAAGCTTAAAAGCCTGAAGTAAGAAAGTATTTCCCATCCTGACCATTCTTGTTCATTCCAGGATATGCTGGAGTCAAAGAGGATGCTGGTTGCATGGGTGGGATCTTTAATAATGCTAAGGGCCTTCCATACGCAGCACTCCTGATAAATGTCCCCGATGGATGCTAGGGAGACCCTATGATCCTCTCAGCCATTCATAATAAATTGAGTTTTGTACTGTACTCAGAACATAAGAAGATAGATTTTGAAGATACTTAGAAAGAAAGGATTAAAAATAATTTCTAAAGCTAGAAGGTGTCCAGGCTAAAAGCTTTTTTTACTGTTGCTTTTTTGGGGGCAAAAGGAGAAGAAGTACAAGCAGTGACAGCTGGGGAACGGGAAGGTCTGAGGATAATGAGAGAAGGAGATTCATGGAGAAATCTATTTGTTGGACAGTGTTTGAAGGCAAGACAGGGCTGGGGTGGGCTTGAGGTTTGAACCATATGAACTTAAAATGAGAATGGGAAACCAATGAATGAAAAATTAAATCTCACTGAGGATTGGCAAAGGATTGATGGTATTTTCTCAAGATTCAAGATCGTTTATTGTTATTCTTCAGTACACGAGTCTAAAGGAGAACAAAATGATTGTCAGACAGACTGACATACTTTATCGATCCTGAGGGAAATTTGGTTTTGTTACAGTCACACCAACCAAGAATAGTGTAGAAATATAGCAATATAAAACCATAAATAATTAAATAATAATAAATAAATAATGCCAAGTGGAAATTAGTCCAGGACCAGCTTATTGGCTCAGGGTGTCTGACACTCTGAGGGAGGAGTTGTAAAGTTTGATGGCCACAGGTAGGAATGACTTCCTATGATGCTCAGTGTTACATCTCGGTGGAATGAGTCTCTGGCTGAATGTACTCCTGTGCCTAACTAGTACACTATGGAGTGGATGGGAGACATTGTCCAAGATGGCATGCAACTTGGACAGCATCCTCTTTTCAGACACCACCGTCAGAGAGTCCAGTTTCACCCTCACAACATCACTGGCCTTATGAATGAGTTTGTTGATTCTGTTGGTGTCTGCTACCCTCAGCCTGCTGCCCCAGCACACAACAGCAAACATGATAGCACTGGCCACCACAGACTTGTAGAACATCCTCAGCATCGTCCGGCAGATGTTAAAGGACCTCAGTCTCCTCAGGAAGTAGAGACGGCTCTGACCCTTCTTGTAGACAGCCTCAGTGTTCTTTGACCAGTCCAGTTTATTGTCAATTCATATCCCCATGTATTTGTAATCCTCCACCATATCCACACTGACCCCTTGGATGGAAACAGGGGTCACCGGTGCCTTAGCCCTCCTCAGGTCCACCACCAGCTCCTTAGTCTTTTTCACATTAAGCTGCAGATGATTCTGCTCTCACCATGTGACAAAGTTTCCCACTGTAGCCCTGTACTCAGCCTCATCTCCCCTGCTGATGCATCCAACTATGGTAGAGATTGTTACTCTGGATCTAGTACAGAATAAAAAATACAATCAACATAAGAATTTGATTTAAAAAAATAAATATAAAAGCAACACAGAATTCAGGAGGTCCGGCAGCATCTATGGAAGTGAATAAACAGTTGTCCTTTCAGGCTGAGACCCTTCTTTAGAATTATCAAATTTAAAACAATCTTATAAAACAAAATATACAAGTAACTGTGTGTGGATGTGGATACTGTGTGAAAGCACAGAAGGACAGTGACTGTGTCAGTGTAGGTATGAATTGTGGAGTGTAAGTGTAAAGTAAAAGTGTGGAAGAGCTGAAAGATCTTGAGTGACTGTTTGCTGTTGCTCGTGCATGGGAGGGGTGCAGGGGGCTTTGAGGTCCCTTTTTTCTGTCATTCATCCTTTGGGATTTTTCTTCTGTTTTGTGGATGTCTGTGGAGGGTAAGAATTTCAGGTTGTATACTGTATACATTCTCTGATATTAAATGGAACCATTTGAACCATTGATGTTGACATACTGGTAGTCAAAAGCAGTGGAATGAAAAGGGTGCATTGTGGTGGCGAGAGATTTGAGCAACCTCTGTGATGGGTAGGTGCTGGTGTGAAGATTAACTCCAGATCAAACAAGACATTGTGTTTCACGTTGTCTTACTGTGCTTGAGATGGTAGGCAGTGAGTGTGAATGAGTCAGCAGTTCACTTAGATATGTTTGCTTTTTTGTGCTGAGTTATCCATCCTCACTCACTCCCACAACCAGGTTGCTAAAATTAACTTCAGTAACTAGGAACATGGACAAGTTTTCCTTCCCTGATTGCCACTGTGATTAGCTAGGAAAGAGTATGAGTTTGAGGACAAGTTGCAATAATCCTTTTATTTTGTGGATGTGTTTAATTTATTTGTTGGGGCTCATTGTCCAGCTTTATTTATGAAACAAGGTCAGTGGTAGGTAGTGAAAGGTCTTTGCCTTTCTGTTGGTGTAAGACCAGAAGACATATGAACAGACTTAGCTCATTCAGCCCCTTGAGTCTGCTCCACCATTCTATCATAGCTGATTTATTACCCCTCTCAATGCCATTCTTCTGCCTTCTCCCTATAAGCTTTGAAGCTCTTAATAATCAAAAACTGATCAACCTCTGCTTGAAATATATCCAATGACTTGGCCTTCACAGCCGTCTGTGGCAACGAATTCCATAATAAACTGTTAACTGGTGCTTCTGCAGGAGGACAAAATGTTATATTGGTAAGTCAATTTATTATTGTCATGTGTATCGAAGTATAGTGAAAAACTTGCCTTGTGCGCTGTCCATACAGATCAATTCATTGCAACAGTGCAAGGTAAACCAGCAATCGAGTGCAGAGTGCAATAGTTTCAGAGAAAGTGCAATGCAGGGAGATAGTGAAGTGCAAGGTCATAACAAGGTTGATTGTGAGGTCCAGAGCCCATCTAGGGCAAGGGTTCCCAACCTTTTTTATGGCATGGACTGCAACCATTAAGCAAGGTGACTGTGGAACATTCTAGGGAAATATTCAATAGTCTTTAAACAGTGGGATAGATAGAAGCTGATTGAGCCTGTTGGTAATTTTTTTCAGTCTGTTGTACCTTCTGTCTGTTGGCGAGGAAGGAGTGGTGGGAGAGAGAGGATGTCTGAGGTGGGTAAGGTCTTTGATTATGCTGGATCCGTCACCTGAGGCTGCAAAGCTCTGCAGGTCCTCTGGGATAGTTAAGGCCCAATGTCTGTGTGTCCATGTTTGAATCCGAGCCTGCTGGAGGCTGACGAATAGGGATTGTCTTGGGGTTAGAGGAATGTGAGAGTGTGTGGGAGTGGGGGAAAGGGTCTTATTTTGCTATTGTTGCTTGCTGTGTTTTGCTTAGTTGTGTTCTCTGGTGTTCTGCTGAGCATTGTGGGTATGCTACGTTGACACCAGAGCACGGGGCAACACTCACGGGCTGCCGCCAGCACATCCTCAGCTATGCCGGTTGTTAACGCAAACGACGCAGTTCACTGTGCGTTTCCATGGGCACAGAATGATCTTGAATCTTGAGAACTGTAGCCAGAGCCGCAAATGTATCACCAGTGGTAAATTGAAAAACTGAGACTGCAGTCTTTCGTTCCCAGGGTTTATAAACACCAAAACTTAATGTTGAGTCATAAATGATTTCTGCCTATTTGTTTGATTTTAGAAATACATTTGAAAGCACCATATTGGTATTGGTGTGGTCATGCAATTTTGTCACTGGTTACTTCACTGGTTTTGTCACAGGTGCATGGATATTGCTCTGCACACTGTTTCCACCACATTACAAATCAACCCAATGACTTGACTGTCAGGACAAACCATCAATCTTGGTTCATTAATAACTCCAAAAAGGAAATGAATCAATATCTATTTAGAAAGAGGATTACGGGCATCAAAGGGGCCTGGAATTTGTCTGATTTGCATTGTTCGGGAAGTGAGCATGAAGTTCAGGGACCGACACAGTAGAGCAGTGGTTAGTGTAACGCAATTGCAGTGCCAGTGATCACCGATTCAGGTTCAATGCCCGTCATTCCTGTGAGGAGTTTGCACGTTCTTACCGATCATGGGAGTTTCTCTGGGTGCTCCACATGCTAAAGATGTACGGTTAAAGTTAGTGAATTGTAGACATGCTATGGAAGCATAGCAGTGCTTGCTGGCTGCCCAGTACAATCTGCATTGCTTTGATTTGACACAAATGACACACTTCGATATTTCTATGTACATGTGACAAATGGTTCTTCAAATATATTGAATGGGGGAAAAGGGACTAAATGATTGATGTGGGTGACCTCTTCCCATTCCTGATGATTGAGGGGTTCCCAAGAGCCAATCTATGTTTTTCCTTGAGTTTAGAGTATAGACTACGAAGTTTCAGGCCTGGAGTTCAGGGTCCCATCATTGTCAAGTCTGGGGTTTGAGGTCTGAAGTTCAGGGTCCTGTCATTGGCAAGTCTGGTATCCGAGTCCCAGAGTTAGGGACCCTGTCATCAGCTAGTCCTCGGGTTGCTATCAAACATCGAAGCCTAGTAGTCGAATCTCTGGTGAGTCTGAGTCTGTGAGACCATTGGAGAAGATGGAGGCTCATTGTCTGCAAACCCGCTGGAGGCCTGCAGGCTCGTCCCGAGATTGGAAGACTGCACGCGTGTGTGTGTGTGGGGGGGGGGGGGGGGGGGAGTTGGTTGGGAGGGAGGGAAAGAGCTTATTTTGTTGTTGTTTTGTTGCTTGTTGTCTTTGGTTGTGTTCTGCTGAACATTGTGGGTTGGCTGTGTTGGTACTGAAATGTGTGGGCTGTCCCCAGCACATCCTTAGGTTGTGTTGGTTGCTAAACGTAAGCAATGTATTTCACTGTATGTTTCGATGTACATGTGATAAATATTCTGAAATATAAATATAAATATTCTGAATCTGGAACAAAGAACAGTCCAACACAGTAAAAGCCTCTGCATGGTGTCTTGATTCTTATACTCAGTGGCGAACGATGACATACATACATACCCATAGTGCATGACATACACTACCTTCTTAATTACCTGTGTAGTCACTTACAGAACTTAGACCTCAAGATCCTTCTGTGATCTTAAGGGTCCTGCCTTTTCAAGTGATTACAGTTGACCTCCCTTGTTGTAAACACCTCATACTTGCCCAGATTAGACTTTATTCACTATATCTCCACCAGTATTTGAATCTGAACTATATCCTGCTGTGTCTTTTGTTCAAAGTTCAAAGTAAATTTATTATCAAATACCTATATATCACCCTGTGATTCATTTTCTTGCAGGCATTCACAGTAACAAAAATTACAATAGAATCAATGAAAAACCACACACAAGGACTGACAAACAACCAATGTGCAAAAGAAGACAAATTTTGCAAATAAATAAATAATACTGAGAACATGAGTTATAGCATCCTTGAAAGTGGGTTGTGGAGTCAGTTCAGGGCTGAGGTGAGTGAAGTTATCCACGCTGGTTAAGGAGCCTGATGGTTGAGGGTGGTAACTGTTCCTGAACCTGGTGGTGTGGGACCTAAGGCTCCTGAATCTCCTTCAAAATGGCAACAATTTGGATGTCAGGAGTCTTTGAAGATGGATGCTGCTTTCTTGTGGCTGTGCTGCTTGTAGATGTGCACAACGTTGGGGAGGCTTTGCCCACGATTGGGCTGTGTCCACAACTCCGACAACTTTTGTGACACCCACAAAGTTTAGTGGTGAGGTTTGAGGACCATTTCTGTGTGAATTTTAATTCATGCCGTTGGGAGAGGTGGGGGAGGGGGGGAAGAAGAGGCTTTGTATTCTGCCAGTTGTTCAGTTTTTGAGAAACCCATTTTGAAGGGTCAAGCATCTTCCCTTCCTGTGGTTTGGGGGTAACGTAAAAACATGATTAATCAGTTGAAAATCCTACCTGCAGTACTGATACTGAAGGTGAGTTAAAAGGGGTAGGCTTGTTGTTGCTCTTCTTCCTTTGAACAGTGGAGAAGATAACTGACTCAGTTACAGTCAGGATCTGCTAACCTTGCAACCTGAAGCCTTTGGATCACCTGATACTCCTGCTCTCGTGCTTTACAGCACACACTGGTGTATCTCTTGTCCTTCAGAGGACTAACTAATTTATTGCTGTGAAAGCTGAGGAAACAAGCTGACTTCGATTCTTTTTGGGGTCTCTCTCTCTCTCCAGATGTTCGGGTAGATATGGATGAAATATTATTTTCTACATATAAACTCCATCCTAGTCAGCAATTGAGCAGTGGTGAATGCAAATATCTGCTGAGCAACTGCTTTTCAGCGCTACAGTCAGCAAGAGTTTTTTTGTGATGATAGCGGTATCTTGTGACTTATCAGCTGGTTCCGTTGGACTATCTTTGTCTACCCTTCTTTGCCTTGACACCAGTGTCCCTTGACAGCATTGCCGATGACAGGCTGAGAGAATGAACTTGAAAGCATAGAACATAGAACAGCACAGTGGTGGTGCTGGCTCTGTGTCCCACAGTATCTGCACCAAACACAATGCTGAATTAAACTAAATCTCTTCAGCCTGTACCAGATCAAATCCCTGCATGTCTGCCTAACATCCTATCCTATCTGCTTCCTCCAGCACCTATATAACCATATAACAATTACAGCGCGGAACCAGGCCATCTCGGCCCTTCTAGTCTGTGCCGAACGCTTACTCACACCTAGTCCCACCTACCTGGACTCAGCCCATAACCTTCCATTCCTTTCCTGTCCATATACCTATCCAATTTTTTTTTAATGACAAAATCGAACCTTCCTCTACCACTTCTACTGGAAGCTCGTTCCACACAGCTACCACTCTCTGAGTAAAGAAGTTACCCCTAAACTTTTGCCCCTTAACTCTCAACTCATGTCCTCTTGTTTGAATCTCCCCTACTCTCAATGGAAAAAGTCTATCCATGTCAACTCTATCTATCCCCCTCATAATTTTAAATACCTCTATCAAGTTCCCCCTCAAACTTCTACATTCCAAAGAATAAAGACCTAACTTGTTCAGCCTTTCCCTGTAGCTTAGGTGCTGAAACCCAGGTAACATTCTAGTAAATCTCCTCTGTACAACTGGCATATCCCTACCTCTAGCAACTTATTCCAGGCACCTACTGCTCTGTGCTTTAAAATGAAAATAATTTGCTGTGTGCACATCTCTTTTAAACTTACTTCCCTCCAACCCCCCCACTTTCACTTTGAATGCATGTCCTCTGGTATTTGACCATTCTTCAGGTCAGCATAGAAGCATAGTGATTGGCACTTTGACTTACTGTGACAGCAATAAGACTGAAGTTTGTTTCTCGCTGGTGTCTGTGAGGAGTTTGTTTGTTCTCCCTCTGATTATGTGGATTTCCACCAGGTGCTCCGGTTTACTCCCACGTACCAAAGACGTGCAGTTAGGATTAGTGAATTCTGGGCAGGCTCTGTTGGCACCAGAAGCATGGCGACATTTGTGGGCCACCCAGCTCAGTTCTCACCGATTTTGAATTTGACACAAACGGCACATTTTACTGCGTGTTTCAATGTACATGTGACAACTAAAGCTAATCTGTAATCTAGTCCAGGAAAAAAAGGATTCTAACTGTCTCTTATGCCTCTCATAATCCTATAAGCTTCTGTCAGGTATCCCCTCAGTCTCTGCCGCTCCAGTAAAAACAACCAAAGTTTTTCCAACCTCTCCTTATAATTCATGCCATCTAATCCAGGAGGCTTCCCAGTAAACCTCTTCTGTAATCTTCTTTGCGTCAACACTAGTGCTGTCTTCAAGTATTCCTTGGCAGCATTACAGATGGCAGTTGAGGAAATAAACTTCATAATAGTGGGCTCTGAGGTACTAGTGTTCATTTGAACTGATTTTTTCATAACTCTCTGCTTAAACCCTTTATAAACAGATTATCTGATGTCCAATATCAAAGGGATGACTTAGTGAATTTATTATCAACATTCATATATATCATCATATACTATCCTGAGATTTAGTTTCCAGTAGGCATTCAGGAAAATAAAGACAGTAGAATTTATGAAAAAATATACATAAACAAAAATTGACAACAACCAATATGCATAAGAAGACAATTATGCAAATAAAGCAAATAATACTGACAGCACAAGTTGTAGAGTCTTTGAAAGTGAGGTTGTAAGTTATGGAATCAATTCAGTTTTGAGGTGAGTGAAGTTATCCACACTGATTCAGGAGCCTGATTGTTGAAGGGTAATTGTTCCTGAGCTGGGTGCTGTGGGTCCTGTACCTCCTTCCCAATGGTAGTAGTGAGAAGAGAGCAAGGACCAGATGGTGAAGATTGTTATCATTTAACAGAGTGAGAAAGCCAAACCAGTTCTCACATTCCGTCTTGTGCTGGGATCGCAAGAGGACAATACCAAATCATTAATAGATATTTTAAATTTGTTATTGGCAAATGCTCATGAGGAATATTTGCCATCTGATAGGTGGTTACATTGTGCACCGTGTGTCTAATCCACTTTCTTCTGATCCCATCTCATTGACAAAAGCTCAGCTGTGCTATCAATGCCCTTGGTCATCAGTATGGATTGAGGGATTTGATTTGTATGCAATGTACTGGATAGATTGCATGGACTAAATGCTGGATGCTGGAGAGGTACTGAGTGATAGCCTGTTGCATATTATAAGAATAAGAGATGGGAGAATTGATAGAGAATTACAAAATTATGAGGGAAATAGGGTAAATGCAAGCAGGCTTTTTCCACTAAGGTTAAGTGGGGCCACCACTAGAAGTTAAGGGTGAAAAGGGAAACGTTTTAAGTGAAAAATGAGGGGGAACTTGTTCATTCAGAAGGTATTGAGAGTATGGAATGAGCTGCCTGTGCAATTGATGAATGAGAGCTCCGTTTCAACATCTATGTAAGAGAAATTTGGATAGGCACATGGATAATAGGGCTATGTTCCCAGTACAGCTTGATAGGAGGATGCAGTTCAAATGGCTCAGCACAGACTAGATGTGCCGAAGGCCTGTTTCTGTGCTGAACTTTTCTATGACTCTGTTTCCTGTTTCATTAATAATATGATGCCTTGATTGTTCGAAATGCGCTATAAGGAGAGGCTGGACAAACTAGAGTTGTTTTCTCTGGAGAGGCCGAGGCTGATGAGCAACCTGATGGAGGTTTATAAGATTGAGAGGCATAAATAGGCAATCAGTATTTTTTTGCCCGGGGCAAAATGCCTAAATGTGTGTTTAAGGAGGCAAGGGAGATGTGTGGGGCAAGTGTTTTTTCACGCAGAGTGGCGGGTGCCTGGAACACACTGCCAGGAATGTTACTGGAGGCAAATACAACAGACGCATTTAATAGGCACGTGAATGTGTAGAGAATGGTGATATGGATATTGTATAGCCACAATGGATTAATTTAGTTAGCATTTAATTACTAGTTCAATTAGTTTGCTGCAACACAATGCATCGAATGACCTGTTCCTGTTCTACGTTATATTTTTATTCAGGTTGTATTAGTAAAACATTTAGAAGTTATCATCTGATTAAGCTGGGTCGGGGATTCCTGCCTGACAAATTCATAGACTTCTTTGAGGAAGGATCAGCCAGAGTGAAAAGGAATTGTAATGTGATTGGACTATTGAAAGGCATTCAGCCAGGTGCAGCACGAGAGGTTTCTCTGTAAGATAAGAGCTCATGGTGTTGGAGCTAATATATTTGTATGAGTAAAGAATTGATTAAGTAGCAGGAAGCGTTTTTTATGGATAAGGGCTTCATTTTCAGGTTGGTGTCCTGTAACAAAAGGAGTGTCACAAAGATCACTGTTAGGATGCTGCCATTTACAATATAAATGGTTCAGAGGAATGAGCTGCAGACAGATTTGTAGATAATATGAAAGCAGGGCGGAAGATGAGTTGCGAGGAGAATGAAGAGAGATATTGATTAAACGTGCAGGGAAAATGGTGAATGGAGTATAATTCAGGAAAAGGTGAAATTGTTCACTATGGAAGGAAAAATGATTTTGAAAAAGCTATTAGTTTGATGGAGAAGAAAATGCAACAGGAAGGTATTTAGAGGACCTAGTACGTGAAATATAGAGAACTAATATACAAAGACCAAATTAATGCTGGCTTTTATTTCAGAATCAGAATCAAGTTTATTATCATTGACCTGTTGCGAAATATATTGTTTTGTGGCAGCAGTACTGTGTAAGACATAACATATACTAGGGTAGGTACACGGATGGTAGGGATACGTAGGGCTATAGGAGTAGGAAGTTTTAAATGGTTTCAGCATGGACTAGGTGGGCCAACAGGCCTGTTTCATTGACTATGACTATGACTAAGCTATTCTTAAAATGTGTGTGTGTGTGTGTGTGTGTGTGTGCGTGTGTTTGTGTGTGTGTGTGTGTGTGTGTGTGTGTCTGTCTGTCTGTCTGTCTGTCTGTTTAGACTCCTGTACTCCACTCTGATGGTAGCAGTCAAAGGTTGGCAATGGTGGGTTGGTGGGTGTCCTTAAAGATGGGTGCTGCCTTCTTGAGGCATTCCCTTTTGAAGATGTCCTTGTTGGTGGGAGGCTCGTGCCCATGATGGAGCTGGTTTACCCTTTGCAACTTTTGTTGATCCTGTGCAGTGACCCCTCTGTACCAAGCAGTGATACAACTAGTTAGAATACTCTCTATGGCATCTGTGTAGAAATGTGATCAAGTATTTGATGATTTATCAAATCAAGGAGGTTGAAGTATAAAAGTCAGAACAGCTGCTGTTGAAATCACTAATGAATGCACAGCTAAAGTTGCATGTATAATTTTGGCTCTCCAAGGAAAGAAAAATTATTAGTGGAGACAATTTGGAAAAGGTTCACACTAGGATGATCCTGAATATAGAGAAGTTGTCTCATTGCAAACATTGAATACGTTTTACTTGTTGGAACTTAGAAGAATAAGTGGCAACTTACTGATTCACAGAAGATTATTCAGAAACTTAACAGGAAGTCCTGGGAAAGTCCAAGACAGAATAATGAGACATCCAATCAAGGCAGAGGTGAGGAGGAATTTCTCCTTTCAAATGGAAAGGATTTGGAACTGATCCAGAATGCTGTGGTAACTGAATCCTTAAATATATTCAAAGCTATGGTAGTGTAGAAGTTTAAAGTTCAAAAGTTCAAAGTAAGTTTATTATCAAAATACTATATACAACCCTGAGATTCATTTTCTTGTGGGCATACTCAATAATTCCATAATAGAATGATAACCATAATGAGCACTGAATGCACAAACTGGGCATTCAACCAGTGTGGAACATAAACTGAAAATACAAAAGAAAAAAAAATAAGCTATGAATATCGAGAACATGAGATGAAGAGTCCTTGAAAGTGAGTCCATGGGTTGTGAGAACATTTCATTGATGGGGCAAGTGAGGTTGAGTGAATTTATCCCCTTTGGTTCAAGAGCATGATGGTTGAGGGGTAATAAATGTACCTGAACCAGGTGGTGTGAATGCTAAGGCTCCTGTACCTTCTTCCTGATGGCAGAAGTGTGAAAAGAGCATGACCTAGTTTGGTAGGGCTCCCTGATAATGGATGCAGCTTTCCTGCGATAGCACTTTGTGTGGATGAGCTCAGTGTTGAGGAAGGCTTTATCTGTGATGGACTGGGCTGTATCCATTGCATTTTGTATGATTTTCCATTCCAGGGCATTGGTATTTCCACACCAGGCTGAGTTGCACCCATTCAATATACTCACCACCACACATCCATAAATGTTGGTCACTGTTTTCGTGGTCATGCTGAATCTTCATAAACTCCTAAGGAAGTAGAGTTACTGCCATGCCTCCTTTGTAATTGCACTTACGTGCTGGGCCCAGGACAGCTCCTTTGACATGATAGCATCAAGGAATTTAAATTTGCTAACACTCTCCACCTCTCATCCTTCAACGACCTCTGTAATTGTGTGATGCTGTTACAGCTCAGGGCATTCTAAATTTCAGAGTTCAATTCCAGCACCCCCTGTCGGGAGTTTGTACATCCTCCCAGTGACCATGTGGGTTTCCTCCAGGTACTCTAGTTTCCTCCCACAATCCAAATACAGACAAAGTGATCGTTGTAAATTGTCCTGTGACTAGGCTAGGGTTAAATTGGTGTGTTGTTGGGTGGTGTAGCTCATTGAGCTGGAAGGGCTGTTCCAAACTAAATAAAAATTAAAATGGATTTTTAATCAGTAAGAGAAGCGAGGATTATTTTAAGAAGGCAGGAAAGCAGATAAGGAAAGTTGGGTTAGTCATCATCTTACTGAATGTTAGAACAGGTTCAATGGGCTGAATGGCCCATTTCTGGTTCTATTATGGTTTGGGACTTGTGCATTCATGAACACTTGCATGAGATTTTAAACACTTTCATGGCATTAGCTAGCCAGCCGGTGGTGTAGTAGCATCTGCACCAGACTTCGAGGCAAATGGTCCCAGGTTTGAATCTGGCTGGTTCCTTGCACCCTTTCCATCTGGGCTGGGTTGAGCATCGAGCTAGCAACTTGGCCTCGTAAAAAAGCAGATAAAATTGCAGAAAGAGGCAAGGTCACCACCCGATGCACCACAAGTCTCAGAAAGGAACAACAGCAATGCCATTAGCAGGCTAAGAGTGGGTATTCCTGACCAGACTGATTGTTTTTTTTACAGAACAACGAGGCCAGTGGTGAATATTTTGTTTTAACTTGAAGCAGCTTTACCATCTGGGTGGCTTGTTATCATAGTGACTGGCATAACACTGTTACAGTGCCAGTGACCAGGAATCAATTCCTGCGTCTGTCTGTAAGGAAATTCTACGTTCTCTCCCAGACCACATGGCTTTCCTCCGAGTCCTCCGGTTTCCTCCCGCATTCAAAAGACTTATGGGACAGTAGGTTAATTGGTCACATGGGTGTAATTGGATGGCACGGGCTCATTTGGCTAGAAGGGCCTGGTGCTGTGCTGTATCTAAAAAGAAGTCTGGACCATTTAAGTTTTCTCCTTCCCTTCCCATGCGTCTTCATTTGCAAAGTGGTTGCATTCCACTGGGACTGGCTGTGAATTAGAAAGGTTCTGGTTGCTCGGCCCCTGGATGGAATCTGATAAATGGGAGGATTTGTAATATCACCAAGGTGTGCCAGCTAACAGCCTTGTACTGCAAGCACCAACTGACGGTGGGTTGCCAGTCCATATGGTGATGACGCTCTGGGCTTGTTCTACTAAATGTGCTGTAATATGTCGGTCTGCACAACACTAGAACATCTGTTCTACATAAATATACATACCTCTATCTGTGCAGAGAGAAAGAGAGAGAGATTTGTTTCTAGTGGCTGTGGCCTTTGCCTACTTGACTGTGAGGTGAAAGACCCTTCAGGACCCCTGCCTTGTTATAAGGGCTGCGTTTGTGTTCTTTTCTTTCAAACAATGTTCCATGGCAAATAGCAGACTGTCGGGAGCGCTGCATAAAGGCACTCAAGCGGCAAGATTCCAGGACCTTATTGCAGGATTCCTTTTCACGAAAAAAACATCATAATTTATGTTTTAGGTTTTTATTCATTTTGGCTGTTGTGTTTCAGGGTCTTTGACTTTCCTGTCTTCCTGCCAATTTTAATAGCGCGGTAAAGCACCAGGGGGGGAGATAATGCAGATTATAGTCTGGCATCGCATCAGTGGACTCCAGTTGTACAGTGTAAGTGTAAAAGGGCAGAAGTAATAGAGTGGTGTCTGGTGTCAGCACTGCAGACTCAAAGTGAGGTCATTTAGTGTTCCGCTGCCATATCCGAATCGCTGTACATGGCTGTGATGTCTTTATGATTCATTTGTTTTATTTGTGCATGGATGATTACAGATTTATAGCCCCCAATTTTCTCCTCCTCCTGTCTTCTCCTCAGGGACTGGTCTACCTCAGCGCTTGCTGAATTTACAATGCAAGGCAGCAAATGTTCAGGTGCACGTGCCCCATCACAAGCAAGCTTGCATTCCTCTGCGTAGCCTACCTCTGCAAATAGCTGGGGAGTTTGAATAGAAATTAATCAGGGCATGAAGGCAGGATATTGGGACTGAGAGGGAAAATGGATCAGCCATGATGGAATAATGGAGCAGACTCAATGGGCCAAGTGCTCTAATTCTGCTCCTATATCTTACGGTCTTATGGTTTTATGAATTGAAAGATTAATCTTATTTGTCCCATATACATTGAAACATACAGTGAAATGTGTCATTTGGAGGCAAATCAAATCAGCAAGGATTGTGTTGGAGGCAGCCTACAAATGTCTACATGTTTCTGGTGCCAACGTAGCATGCTCACAACTCACCAACCCTCACCAGAAGGCTATAAGACATTAGTAGAGTCATACAGCATGGAAAGAGGCCCTTTGGTCCAAATTCACATCTAGGGCATCGGCTGGGAATGAAGAGAGAATAAAAAGAGATCACAAAATTAGGAATGTTTGCCTGCCAGAGAAGGTTGCACTCATGAGCACTTAAGTGAAATTTCCAACGTGCAATCTATTAGCAGGCTAAGAGTGGCCATTTCTGACCGGACTGATTGGTTTTTAGCAGGAGATTGAGGCCAATCATTATGTTTTAACTTGAAGCATCTTTACCATCTGGGCAGCACGGCAGTGTTGTGGTTAGTGGAACGCTATTTACAGCGCCGGTGACCAGGGTTCAAATGCCGCCCACTGCCGCCTGGAAGGAATTTGTGCACTCTCTGTGTCGCTACATAGGTTTCCTCTGGGTGCTCCAGTTCATTAACAACATCTAAAGAACATTTGGACAGGTACATGGATAGGAATTATTCACAGGGATGTGGACCAAACTGGGAAAATGGGACTAAGTTCTTGGTCAGCATGGGTCAGATGGACAGAAGGGCCTGATTCCGTGGTATATAACTCTATAACTATTAATGTAGGATTTCTATAAGTAACAAGTTCAGGAACAGTTATTATCCTTATTCAGCAGGCTCTTGAACCAAAGGAGCATAACTTCACTCAGCTTCATTTGTCCCATCACAATCTATGTTCTTACCTTCATTGCTTCTTCGTCTCATGGTCTCGCTGTTTATTTATCATTATTATTTTGTATTTGCACGGTTTGTTACCTTTTGCATTCTGGTTGAATGCCCTAGTTAGGCAGTCTTTCACTGATTCTGTTATGTTTATCATTTTATAGATTTATTGAGTATGCCCAGAAGAAAATTAATCTTAGGTGTGTATATAGTGACATATATGTACTTTGATAATAAATTTACTTTGAACTGTGAAGTAAGTGCTGGTTGATCTGCATGGACTCATTGGGGAGAAGAGGTTATTTCACGCTGCGAAAAGTAGCCCATCACTTTACTGTCCCATACCATTTGGCTTCCGTTTCAATGGTAAGTCTCGCTGTTTTCACCCTGCAAATATTCAACAAATTCAATTCCTTAGCACTCTGAAGCAGAGCATTCCAAAGGTTAATACAGGTTCTTCTCAACCTTACTCACGCTGTACTTTCCAATTTTCGCCTCTCACTAACACCCTTTATATTCGTTCACAATAGCAGGTGCAAAAGAGGAGCCAAAAATTCTTCCCCAGAGATCCCTAGGACAGTGCTACTGCAGTGCTCACTCAGATTCCCAGTGCCTAGTCATTGATTTAACCAACAGCCTTCTGTCATCGGCTGCATTCTTTTAACATACTTCCCCAGTCAAGCAGAGAGGACCTTGTGTTGCATAAACACAAAAGATTCTGCAGGTGCTAGAAATCCAGAGTAACACACACCAAATGCTGGAGGAATCCTGCCCAAGCTCTCGGGTCTTCTTCTGTTGGTTTCTTCAACTTAAACCATCTTCCTCAAAAGATACTCGGCAGCTTGGCTTTTCTGAACTACACCCCTAAACTGTGGAATTCAGTACCTAAAACTATATGGGATACAGACTTGGCTGACATTTTTAAGCATCAGTTTAAAACCTGCTTTTTTAACCTTGTATTTAACAAACATCTTTTTGTCTATTATTTTCATGTTTATTTTTATTTATCTTTTTATTTTCATTTGTGCTCTTTTATCCCATTGTAAATCACTTTGAACTACAGTGTCGTATGAAAAGTGCTCAATAAATAGAATGAATATTATCTTTATTTTTTTTCTCAGCTCAAGCTGTTAAGGCAAGCACGCTCATTTCTCAACTGCTAGAAACTTTCGGACTATTCTAGTGGTGTTTAACCTTGAGCCATTCTGGAGATGTACATAACTGTTGCTGTGTCGGTCTAATTGTTTAATGCTATTGTGCGGTGCCTTTGGGATGATAACAATTGTAGACATTACTATTGGGACAACCTATACTCGGTATATTGAAAAAAGATTTATGTAAAAAGCACTAGATCCTTTTTCAATTTATACTCTGTGTTCCATAGTCTTTTAATTTCCACTTTTAATTCAGCATATTTGTGGTGTTTTTCACTTTTGATTTTTGTAGGTTATGTATGTTTGGAATGACTATTTCTATTAACTAAGTTGTTCTTGCTTGTTTATCTTGTAATATTTAATCCAGATGGTTATTATGGATTGTCCTATCTGTACTAATGGATCGGTTGTAATATAATTTGTAGAATTCTGACTCTAAAACTGGATCAGGTTGTATTTATAGTAAGGTGTGGTGTTTTGTATGAGTTTGTATTTTGAAGCAAGATTATGGTGAATGATATTCGCCACTTGATTGACCCTGTGTAAGTATTCCGATTGAGTTAAACTGCTTCAGGATTCTGTAATGTATTGGATTGTTTCTGGTTTCTCTTGGCATTTTCTACATTAATCGTTTTGAATTCGTTGGTCTTTTATTATGTGTGTTTGATAAATTTTTTTGTGTTAACTACCTGGTCCTGTATGCCACAAGTAACCCCTATGTTTCTGGGAAATGGTCTTCAACTCTGAGCCAAGTGTTTGATTCCTCATTGTTAACATCTAGTCTGCTAAGATCGTGGTGATGTCTCCCACTGAGGGTCATACATATTATTATTATTATTATTATTATTATTATTCTCCCTTCTTTGCCGGTCCTGATAAAGAGTCTCAGCCCAAGATGTTGACTGTTTATTCATTTCAATAGATGCTGCCTGATCTGCTGAGTTCCTCCAGGTTCTTGTGTTGCTCTGGGTTATTTTAACGATTGTATGTGATCACAACCAAGCTTAAAGCATAAAAAATATGGAAGTTTCTGTAGCCTCTTCCTAAAGTTAATTAAATTGGCAGTTAAATTTAGAATCTGCTCCAAAATGAAATATTCTGACATTTGAAGAGGCATTTGGATAAGTACAGAGAGGGGAAGGATTTGGACATTTACAGGCTGAAGATGGACAACTGGGACTAGCAGGAAGGATGCTATAGTCAGTTGGGCTGAAGGGTCAAAAGGCCTGTTTTTATGCTATATTTCTTTAACTCTAAACCCAGTTTGTTGTCTAATTAGGACCAGAGTGCATTGTGTATTTACCCTGGAGAGCTTCCAAAGAGCTGGACATTGTTACCTTCAGCATGGGTGTTTAATGAGCTAGTTGAGACATTAATTTAGCCTCCAATTTAAGCTCCAGGTTCTTAAGTAAAGCTGCAGCAAATTAGTACCTCTCATGTGGTTGGATTACTTCTCCAGCATGCAATGAGTTGATGGCAAGTGCACAGTTTAAGTAAACAAATTTTCCTCCTCTAACACAAGTAAGTCCATGTTACATGCTTCTCCCATTCATCTCTTGTACCCCAAACGACTGTGTTCAAATTCAAGACTTAGGCAAGATTCAGCTATAAGTCCATAAGAGAGAGGAGCAGAATTAGACCATTCAGCCCATTGAGTCTGCACTGCCATTCCATCTGAGCTGATTTATTACCCTCTCAAACCCATTCTCCAGCCTCCTCCCCGTAATATTTGATGCCCTTACTAATCAACCTCCACTCCATTTCTAGTGAAGAGAGCTGCAACTCTTCTTCAGCATCATTATTGGCCCTGTCGTATGACGTGGCTGAACATGGTCTTCCATCTGTTCATTGCATGGGGTGAAGAATCCCTTTGTTATTATTCTTTACCCATGACCATGATTGGTCTTGGCAAAAATTTTTACTGAAATGGTCTGCCATTGCTGCCTTCTGGGCAGTGTCTTTACAAGATGGGTGACCCCAGCTATTATCAATACTCTTCTGAGATTGTCTACCCAGCATCAGTGGTCGCATAACAAGGACTGGCTGCTCATACAACCATCCACCGCCTGCGCTGATTCCTTCATGTGACCCTGATCAGGGGCACCCTTACCCGAGGGTGACCTGCAGGTTAGCAGAGGGAAGGAGTGTCTTAAGCTATCTTTAGCAGAGACACATCTCCACCCCACTACCCATGCCAACCCTGGCCCAATGTGATGACACTCGGTGAAATCGAACAAGTTGACGTAAGTATGAACACTGATACTTTGCTACTCAATACCGTCCCTGATTCCCAGCCTGTCTCTGTCAATGCAGAGGAGTTGGTAAAATCCACCGAAGCTACCAGGCAGTTTCATCAAGTTGTGGTTACTATTCCCAAGATACAAATCAGTTTTATAAATGCAGCAGCAAGATTTAGGAAGTATTTTCGCCCTGAAGGCAGCCTTACAGAGCATGGCAGCAACTTGTAATTTACCCACAGGCAAAGTACTTGCTTGTTTTTGCATTTGCTTTTTCAATGAGAAGAGAAATGAAAGTGCAAACTCTGTGTGACTGAGAGGTGCTCCAGAGCTGGGGAAAATCGTGGTGATGGGGTGATGCAGGTGGGGACATGACTGGGCAAGTGAGACCCTCAACTTCATCAAGATTAAAGTGAAATATTTAAGGAGAACACAAGGGGGAACTTATTCTCTCGGAGGGTGGTGTGAGTGCGGAATAAGCTGCCAGTGGAAGTAATGGACATGGGTTCGATTTCAAATTTTTAAGAGAAATTTGGATAGGTACATGGATGGGAGGGGCATAGAGGGCTATAGTTCAGGTGCAGGTTGATGTGACAAGGCAAATTATTAGTTCAGCATGGACTAGATGGGTTGAAGGGGCTTATGGCACTGCAGCATTCTATGACTCTTAAGACTGGTGAATGCATCGTACAACACTACAGCATAGGAAGTCCTTTTGGCCCGTCTAGTCCCTGCCAAACTATTAATCTGTCTCAAACGTGAGGAAATCTGCAGATGCTGGAAATTCAAGCAACACACACAAAATGCTGGTGGAATGCAGCAGGCCAGGCAGCATCTACAGGAAGAAGTACAGTCGACATTTCGGGCCAGGACCCCGTGTCCTGACGAAGGTTCTTGGCCTGAAACCTCTACTGTACTTCTTCCTATTAATCTGTCTCATCCCACTTAATGTGTTCAAGGTTAACAGGTGTACTTGGCTTTAGATATTTGCTTCCATTTAAGACTACCTGGGATAAGTATAAATACTGAGAAGAATATCGGGTTGCCTGCTGTACATAATGCTAACACTTGGCTTGGTCTGATTCTATAAACTTGCTTTAACTTACTGTCTGCCTCGGTAGTTAGTTTGTCAAGTATTACGGTTGGACATCCTGTTATCCATATCATGTCCCACCCCAATATCGCAAAACCAGCTGGCTTTCTGGACCTTATGTTCACCAAAACAGTGTCGTTTTTCTAGATTTACACAGGTATACAGTGGAATAATAAATCTTTCAGTGAATCAGGTGAGATTAAAGGATGCAAACAAAGTAAAGAAAGTCTGCTAAGTCTAGAGACAGTGTGAGGTATGAGGCCCTAGTGTAAGTTATATGGAGATGTTAACAAAGAAAATTCTTTGTCAAAGTATATATATGTCACCAAATACTACTCTGAGATTAATTTTCTTGTAAACATTTACAGTAGACCAGAGAAATGGAATAGGATCAGTGAAAAACTACACACAGAGACTGACAAACAACCAATGTGCACAGGATGAGAAACTGTGCAAGTACAATAAAAAATGAATAATAAGCAAATAAACAACACTGAGAACATGAGTCCTGTAAAGTGAGTCCATAGCTTGTGTTCAGTGATCAGTTCAATGGTGAGATGAGTGAACTTGTCCACACTGGTTCTGGAGTCTGATGGTTGAAGAGTAATACATGTTCCTGAATCTGGCAGTATGATACCAGAAGCAGAATTAGGCCACTCAGCCAATCGAAACTTCTCTGCCATTCCATCATGGCTGATTTTAATATCTTTCTCAACCCCTTTTTCCCAGTAAACTTTGACCCTGACTAATCAAGAGGCTATCAACCTCTGCATTAAATATATTTATTGACTTGGCCTCCATGGCAATAAATTACACAGGTTCACCACACTCTAGCTAAAGCGGTGACTCCTCATCTCTGTTCTAAATGGATACCCCTCTATTCTGAGGCTGTATCCTCTAGTCATAGACTCCCTCACTATAGGAAACATCCTTTCCATATCCACTCTGTCAAGCCCTTTCAATATTCGATAGGTTTCAATGTGATTTCCCCCCCCCCCCCCCATTCTTCTAAAGACTAGTGAGTACAGGCTCAGAGCCATCAAAAACTCCTCATATATTAACATCTTCATTCCCAGAATAATTTTGTGAACTTTCTCTGGACCCTCTCCAGTGGTTCCTCATAATACTCCAAGTGCAGCATGACCAATTCTTAATGAAGACTCAGCATTACATTTTTGCTCTTATATTCTAATCCTGTCAAAATGTATGTTAACATTGCATTTACCTTCCTTAACACCTTAACTTGCAAGGTCTCCCAAGTCTCTTTGCACCTCTGACATTTGAATTTTCTCCCCATTTAGAAAATATTCTATGCCTTCACTCTTTCTACCGAGTGCACGGCCATGCACTTCCCTGCACTATATCCCATCTGTCACTTCTTTGCCCATTCTCCTAATCTGTCCAAGACATCTGCAGACTTCCTATTTCTTCAATATTACCTGCTCCTCCACCTATCTTTGTATCATCTTTAAACCTGGCTACAAAGCCATCAAATCTGTCATCCAAATTGGTGGCATATAATGCGAAAAAAAGTGGTCCCAAAATAGATCCCTGTGGAACACCGCTTGTCACTAGCAGCCAAACAGAATAAGACCTCTTCATTCCCACTCTTTGCCTCCAGTCAAACAGCCAATCTTCTATGGTGTGCGACCTAAAACTCCTGTAACTCCTTCCCAATGGGAGCAGTGAGTAGACAGCATGACCTGGATGGGAGGGTACTTGATGATGGATGTTGCTTTCTTGTGGAAGTGCTCTTTGTAGAGGTACTCAGTGGTGGGGATGTGACAATGATGTCTTGATGAGCAAGTGAGACCTGTTGAATTTATAAGGAGCATTGTAACAAAACTTTCTTTCAGACGAATGAGGGAATGGGACTGTGATGTGCTGGATGCCAAGCTTTTGGCATATTTGGACAATGGGTGAGTACATTATCAGAGCTCTACCACATTATAAAGTCTAACACCAGAAGAACTAAGTCAACAGATTATTCAAAGAGATGAGTTTAAGTTCCAACATTGTAGCAGGGGATTCAAAATTCAGTGAGCTAATCAAATCTAGAATCTTACGTAAGCATGCATCTCACACTTAATATCAACTAGACAGTCTTTATGCCATGTCACTCATAGGCTTGTGCTAATACTACTTTGTGACTGTGTGTATGGTGTTTTCTACCTTGGTTTCAGAGGAATGATATTTCATTTAGCTGTGTACATGGGTATGGTTAAATGGGAATAAACATGAACTTGAACTTGTATTGACAGTATTTATGAAGAACAGAGACTGTTAAAGTGGCCCTGAATAATTTAAAAAAAATGCTTTATTCATATACTTTCAGAAAAGTAATTGAACACCATTAATTGTTCTGTCCAAAATGAAACTCTGGGTATGGAGACAGAAATAAAATGATACAGATGTTGGAAACCTGGAATAAAATAGAGAAGTAAAAATATCCAGCAGGTCAAGCAGCATCTAAAGAGAGGGAAAATCCTTTAAGACCATAAGACCTAGGAGTAGAATTAGGCCATTCAGCTCTTTGATTCTGCTCATCATGTTCTTCCATCATGTTTGTTTTATTATTCCTCCCTTTTCCTGCATAACCTTGGAGCCCCTTTGTTGGTCTGGCTTGACCATGGATGTGGTGTTCCAGCTGTCTACCTGATGAGCAAGCGAGGTATAAGCACTATATGGAGAGTAAGCTGTTGCACATGCAGCAGACAACCCCTCTCCACACAGCAGATGAATCCAAAGGAACAGCAGACACCGATACAGTTGGCACCAGTGGTGTTGTGGGAGTTGCCATTCAGCATTGAACTCAATGTAAGTCTGTCTTAGGGACTCCAACTTTGGATTTTTCCCATGGGGTTTACTCCTGAAGTCTTCCCCATGAGTTGGTATAGCTGCAAGGCAGTAGAGTTTTGAGATCAGAGTTTTCCCTCTCCTAGGTGAGCTGTCAACCATGGCTGATAAGCCCTATCTTCCCAAAGAGACTGGTTTTAACGCACCAGTAACTCACCTTTGCCCTCCCATTCTCTTGTCAGGAAGAATGGTTCAGCCAGGCTTAGTAGCTAAGCCAAACATGAAGGCAGGAGCTGAACTTGATTGTCAGAAGCTAATTGTGATGCACATCATTGGGAGTATTTGATAGATAGTGAGAGCTTATTCCCATTACCACTCTTGACTATAACAACTTTAAAGAACCCAGAACCTTTGGTAACCTTACTAGTCAAGAACCTATCAACTTCCACTTTAAATATAGCCAAGGTTAAGGTTCTATGTGAGTCATGGGAAATCCAGTTCTGCAAAGAGACAACAGCTAGAGATCACGAGGAAATCTGCAGATGCTGGAAATTCAAGCAACACACACAAAATGCTGGTGGAACGCAGCAGGCCAGGCAGCATCTCTAGGGAGAAATGCTGTTGATGTTTTGGGCCGAGACCTTTCGTCAGGACTAACGTTAGACCTAAACTAACTAAATTAACTAAAATTAGTCCTGACGAAGGATCTTGGCCCAAAACGTCAACAGCGCTTCTCCCTATAGATGCTGCCTGGCCTGCTGCATTCCACCAGCTAGAGACGATGTTTGTTTTTCACCGTAGAAGCTGCCTGACCATCTGGGTATTTCCGAGATTTCTGTTTTATTTCATATACACCAATGTGGTAGACAGTTTACTGCCTTATAAAATATCCTAGCAAGGTACCTAATCCTAGGACAAATGGGGATGTGAATCAAATGCTGGCCGAGGTACACAACTGTGAATGAAGATACTGAGAAATTCTGTGAAATGTAGATTGATTCTCTTCTCTGTTTATCATCATCATGGAATTTAAACTTGGTTTTACGTGCGCAGATCCTGATGGTTGGAGGAGTACCATCTGTTACACTGGTTTTCAAATCCTACTGTTATCTGTGGGGTAAAGAAATGCCTTATTACTGGTGGATTAGCAAGCTTCCCAAGAGTGAGGAAGGAGGGGAAAAGGAAAACCCAGCTAACCCTGTCCCCCAGGAGGAGAAGCAATGCACAGCACTGCACCTGCTCTATGACTTCATGCCCACTGCCAGCTGAAACGTTTCCAAGCAACTACCTTCACCTGCACATCCGGCTTTACACTGGGGGAAACCAGTCATTTATGCTTCTTTTATATTGGGTTCTTTCTCTCTCTCTCTCTCTCTCTCTCTCTCTCTCGCTCTCTCGCTCTCTCGCTCTCTCGCTCTCTCGCTCTCTCGCTCTCTCGCTCTCTCTCTCGCTCTCCCTCTCCCTTCACATCCAGGAATGAAATACATTATTAAATCAAACAAATGCATGATTTGGGAAGAGTTTTAGATATTCTTCCCAAAGGAAATTACAGCGTCACAGTAGCATTACAAGTGTGCAGATATACAAATATTTGTGGAGAAGTAAGAAAGAATAAAAAATAAATAACTTAAAATGACTATAGGTTGACTCATTTTAGAGTCTAATGGCTGAAGGTAGGAATGACATATAGCGTTCTTTGGAGCAGCACAGATGTCTTAGTCTATTTCTAAAAGTGCTCCTCTGTTTAGCTACGGTGGCATGAAGAGGGTGAGAAACATTGTCCAGAATTGCCAGGATTTGGGGTCCTTTGTTCTACCACAGTCTCCATTGTGTTCAGTTCAACTTCTGTAACAGAGCCAGCCATTCTAATCTGTTTATGGAGTCTGTTGGCATTGCCCATGTGGATGCCATTGCCCCAGCACACCACAGCATAGGAAAATTGTTTTGGGGTCAACAGACTGCCAGAACATGTGAAGGAGAGGCCTGCATACTCCAAAGGACCTCAGTCTCTTCAGGAAGTAAAGCGGACTCTGGCCCTTCTTATACATAGCCTCAGTGTTGGGGCTCCAGTCAAATCTGTCATCCAGGTGCACCTCACCAGTTTGATGTCAATAGTAACAGGGAGCACTGGGAGCAAGACAGGGTTCGTCTTCCTAAAGTCCATCACCATTTCTTTTGTCTTGCTGATGTTGAGCTGCAGATGATTCAGCTTGTAAGGTTTGACAAAGTCCTCCACCAGGGAGGGCCCTGTATTCATCCCCCACCTTTCCTTTATACGCCCAACTATTGCTGAGGTATACAGGGTAAACAGGAAGGGAGACAGTACAGTCCCCTGTGGGGCCCCAGAGCTGCTTATAGCCATGTCTAACACACAGCTCTGAAGCCACACAAACTGTGATCTGCCAGTCAGGTAGTTCATTATGCAGGATACAGTGGGAATGCTGATTTGCTTTGAACAGAGCTTTACCCCCTGCAATGAGGGTTGCACTTGAGAAATCAAAAAAACATGATTGTCACAATGCTGCCCTGTTTATCCAACTCTGTTCAGAAGGTAGATGACAGCACCATTGACTCCAAAGTGCTCCTGGTAGGCAAACTGCAGGGGACTGTGGGGAGCTAGGACCTGCCTCTTTAGGGTCTTCATGATGTGTGAGATCAAGGTCACTGGACAGTAGTCATTCAGAACTTTCAGATGGCCCTACTTGCGTAAGAACTGGGACCGCACATGGTGTTGTGTGGTGACTATTGGGACATTAGTAGTTGGTATGTGGAGGTATGGATGGTAGGTGCAGGTCAAGGAGGGGATATAGACTGTGGTACCCTGTGTTGTTCATCCATGTGTTGAACTTGATGGGGAGGAAGAAAGAGAAGAGGCATTGTTGGTTCTGAGGGAGCATTGGGTACCTCGGCACTTGGACAGGAGTGCTGGGGGGGGTGGAGGAGGGCAGTTGAAGAATTGGTTTACCTCATTAGCCCATTCACAGCTGCATTCTGAGGCTCTACAGCTAGGCTGCTTGAAGCCAGTGATATTCTTCATGTCTCCCCACACCTCCCATGTGCTACTCTGTCCGAGCTTGTTCTCCAGATCTCCCCTGTATTCTTCTTTAGCCACATTGATCTTATCCTTTATCTCCCCCTGTACATGTTTCAGTTCCTCCCTCTATCCTAATATAAAGGCTCTCTTTTTGTGGTTGAGAAAAACCTTTAGAACACTGGTGACCCATGTTTTGTTGTTACGGAAGCCATAAGCAGTGTCCACACAGAAAATGAAGTAGCCAGTGATGCAGTCTGTAAGTCTTTTAATGTTCTCCCCATATGGTTCACAAGCACATTCCAGTCAGTAACCTCAAAACAGCCCTTCAGGGCTTTGATAGCCTTTGGAGACCATTTCAAGATAGCTGTTGCTGTACTTACACAAGGGCATGAGGTGAACCAGCTTGTAATCTGATCTTCCAAGTGGGCGGAGAGTTGTGGAGCTGTATGCATCTTTAACATCCGCATACAAGACATCCAGTGTTTTGGTTTCTCTTGTATGATTGTTCAGAGAAACTTGGTTGAAGTATCTCAATATTGCAGTGAGCATATTGGGGTGTTGAGTCTGGAGTCTCACGATGGTAGTGTGGTATGACATCACACCCAGCATCGGGACCGCGTCAGGAAGGCAGAATGTAGACAACGAGTAATATGGTGCGTTTGACCTCGCACGGTAGATAAAGCAGACGCAAACTCACAGCAAGCAGTTTGATGTCCGGACTGCAGATTCGTTCTTTCACAGAAATGTGACCAGGATTGCACCATCTGTTGTTCACAAGCACAGCAAGGCCACCTCCCTTCCTCTTACAGCACTGTTGATTAACTCTATCTGTGCAATGAGAGAAAAATGAACAATATCAGCAGTAGGATTTGACTGCTGGTACAGGTGAGAGCAAAGAAGATGGTTCACAAGTAGGGATAACTAACAAAGAGCCAGCACAGACAGTTGGAGCTTGTTCTGAAGGGAAGGAAATTGCATCATAAGGGAACCGGCTGCCTTGGGGACAGCTTTGAGAATGAACCTCTGGCCTAGTTCTTGGCCCTTGTAACACAATTGTTCCTATGAGACTGTCAGTGCTGATAAGGGCAGGATGTCTCGTCTTTCCTTGGTTGCTCAGACTGTATGTTTTATACATTTCGCTATTAACAACTGGGTCATGTTAGAGGGAGCCTGACTCCCGATCCCGGCTTGAGAGGCAGATTTCCTCCACCTATGAAACCCCGCCATTTCACGATCTCCCAATGATCATGTGGGTTTCCTCTGGGTGCTCCGGTCTTCTCCCACCATCCAACGATGTACTGGTTGGTAGGTTATTTAATCATTGTAAGTTGTCCCGTGATTAGGTTAGGGTTAAACTGAGGGTTCATGGGCAGTGCAGCTCAAAGGACTGGAAGGGTCTATTCAATGCTGTATCTCAATAAATACATAAAATAAATCAGATTTAATGGCAACGTGGAAGAGTTGCTTTGTGATGCACTTTGCCCCCGTGCTGCAGCCAGAAAACAACAGGCAGCATTGTGCCAACGACTTCCTCATGCTGCTCGTTTCTGGACTGGCTGAACGAATCTCAGAAAATCTCATTCTGAGAAATAGGAGCAGCAGCACAAATTGCAACAGGAAGGGTACGGGTTTGGTGAAGGCCTAACCTTTATGATGTTGATAGGTAAATTGGTTTGTTATTGTCACATGTACTGAGGTATAGTGGAAAAACTTGTCTTGCAAAGATCAAAGGATAGTTGCAACCTCCATGTTGTATGTTCCCATAGTCCCATCAACACCCCATGAGAGTCTGTCAAACAAACTGTCAGATATCATTATTTGTTAGTTATCAAAACAGGTCAAACAAAGTAAATTCTATATTGTTTAAATTTAAATTCTGGAGATTAATGACTCCTCAATGATTTTGGAGGACTGGTGAGCTGAGGGCTGTTGCCATCCCTCAAGATCAGATAAAGGAGCTGGTGGCATCTAACTTGGGCCAATTTTTGTGGATTTACTGAAACAGCGAGATGAGGCATGTGTTAGTTAATTAATTTATTTATTGAGGCACAGCGTGAAATAGGCCCTTCTGGCCCTTTGAGCCATGCCACCCAGCAAACCCCCAATTTAACCCTAGCCTAATCATGGGACAATTTACAATGACCAATTGACCTACCAGCTGTACCCTAACCTTTTCACTCTGGCCTAGTACTTAACTAGGCCAAACCCCAGGTGGTTCATCTCTCTTGGACGTGGCTCTACTGCTTTGATACACTCGCTGGCCTGAACTCCGCTGTCTTGACTCTACCTTGCCTCAGTTCTGCCAGTTAGAATCTCCTCCGCCTGCTGTAGCAATGGGCAAACGTTGGCTCCCTTCCTGCTCTCAAGCCTGGGCCCACCACCTCGAATCGGCCCATATCCGCCGCACAACAGGCGTCCCGTACCTCAAGACTTACCTCATTATTTGTTAGTTATCAAAACAGGTCAAACACGCCATACCTCAAGACTTCGGTTCACACCGCTGAAATAACCAGGTCGTACAGCCAGTTCAAAAGATGAACTCCAAAAAGGAAGTTACAGGCTATTGATTGCAGTGATCATTTCTGAAGAAATGTGGATAAAGTAGTTAATAGTTGTGTTCGCTGCCAGCAAGTCGTCGCTGTGCTTCACCAGCACCATGCCAAACCGGAACAACAAACACACTCCAGGATGTGCTGAGGAAACCTGCAAGTTTCACCTCACATTTCAACGTCAACATAGCATGCCCACTATGCTCAGCAGAACAACACCAAACACTGCAACTGACAAAACAACAACAGCGAAACAAGCCCCATTCCTCCCTCCCTCTCTCCCAGCATCCTTTAACTCCCACTTCAGCCTCAGCCTCCACACAGACATTCCATAGCAGACTTACAGAGATTCACAAACTCAGGCTCCTGTTTAGTCCAATGGATTGTTTGTTGCTCATATTGGTGATTAGCTACTTTTATTGCTACATATTTGAGAAAAAACACTGTTCATCTAACTTTCAGCTCTAGTCCACCACTGAAGGTGATAGTACTGAGAATCATTGACAGGCATGTTTATGTTTGCTTTTATTATAACCCTAAGCAAAAACAGAATATAGTTGAAATAAAAACCATAATTGCATTCTGCAAACCAAGATCTAGGTTCAAGTCGAGATTATTGTGTTGGCTGTTTCCAAAAATTATCGCTTCCCAGTTGGTGAATGGTTGCATCAGGGGTACCAGAATTAAATAAATAATGTAATAAATGATCAAAAATTGATAATTGATTACCAGAAGTAAATAATCAAGTGTTACAGATTATCCTTGTGACAAAGTTTGTTGACATTATTGAGCCCAAATTCTGGTCTTCCCTTTTCCATAGAAGTGCTCTTTTAGAAGGGCCATTATGATATGAGAAAGCAATTCACTACCATCGTCTTGAGCATAATTGGTTGCTGGTGATGCCCATGACTGAATAATATTTTGTCGCTCTTGATTTCAATGTGTGCTAAATATCCTCTTCCTTTGTATCATCCGTATCCTTCCATTGCCTTTAAATTCATGGGTTTATCTAAAAACCTTTTAAACTCCCATCAAACTGTCTCCATCCACTTCTGCCCCTGTTCATACCTTCCAGGCACCCACCGCTCTATCTTCATAAAAAAAGAACACTCATATGTCACCTTCAGTCATTTCACCCTGCCTGTAACCTTAAAAGCACGTCCTCTGGTGTATGATATGTCTGTCCTGGGGAAAACACTTTGTCCACAATACCTATGCCCCTGATGAAGGGTCTCATTGTGAAAAGTTAACTGTTTATTCCTCTTATTCCTCTCCATAGTTGCTGCCTGAATGCTGAGTTCTTCCAGCTTTGTGTGTGTGTGTGTGTGTGTGTGTGTGTGTGTGTGTGTGTGTGTGTGTGTGTGTGTGTGTTCGTGTGTGTGTGTGTGTGTGTGTTCGTGTGTGTGTGTGTGCGTGTGTGTGTGTGTGTGTTCGTGTGTGTGTGTGTGTGTTCGTGTGTGTGTGCGCGTGTGTGTGTGCGTGTGTGTGTGCGCGTGTGTGTGTGTGTGTGTGTGTGTGTGTGTGTGTGTGTGTGTGTGTGTGTGTCTTTCACAAGTTAAAAAAAAACTTGTCCTCAGCCTCCAAAGCTTTAATTCAAAGTTCATAGTACATTTAGTATCAAAGCATTTATACTATAAACAACCTTGAGATTCATCAACCCCAAGTTTGGGAGAACAAGCCAAGTTTGTTCAACCTTTCCTCAGTGCACATACCCTCTAATCCAAGCAGTATCCAGCACTTGTAAACCTTCTCTGCACCATCTGCACAGTCTCTGTGTTGTCCTAGAACAGGTCAAACAGAACTGCATTTGTTACACCAAGTGCACTCTGATTAATGTTTTCTGCTTATTGTATTGAGTACTACAGCTACATTCATTCATTATGTGCCATATCATATGATGTGACCATGATTGTTTTTGGCAAATTTTTCTACGGAAGTGGTTTGCTGTTGTCAGATTCTTGGCTGTGTCTTTACAAGACAGGTGACCCCAACCATTATCAATACACTTCAGAGGCTGTCTGTCTGGTGTCAGTGTCCTAACCAGGACCAGCAATATGCACCAGCTGCTCATACGACCATCTACCACCTGATTCCATGGTCTCACGTGACCCTATTGGGGGTCTAAGCAAGGACTACACCTTGCCCAAGGGTGACATGCAGGGTAGCGGAAGAAAGGAGTGCCTAACACCTTATTTGGAAGAGACATATTTCCAACCTGCTACCTACAACTGTATTATGTAATGAAAACTGAAATGTAAGTGTAATTGGATATGATGGTTCTATTTATTTTACTGTTATCATGTTCATTGGAAAGCTATCCGTCCTACTTTAAGAACTCATTTTTAAACCAGTGCCTCTTCTGGTACATGAGATGCTGACGTAGCTGTTCAGCCCTGAATGGCAAAGGGCCTTGTACGCTTTCTTTGTGCTGACCTGCTCTTGGTGTGGTGCGTGCCAACAGAGAGATAATCTCGGATCTGTACTCCCTATTTTCTCAGTGTTGTAGTTCACAGCAGCTTCTGTAAAAAAAAAGATCACGTGAGGTTTTAAAGGTTTCAGCTCTGCCCCTTTAACAAAGCATTGCTTGTCTAATTTTAATACTAAAGCAGTCCTGTATGTTGAGTGTGTGCTTGCGATGTCCGAAATGGCTCCTCTCATAATTATGTGGGGAAGTCCCCATCATATTGTTGGGTTAGGGTATAGAAATTCTATTTTTCTAATATTTCAACGATTCAAAGTACACTTATTATGAAAGTATGTATGTGGTATACAACCCTGAGATTTGTCTTTCCTTATAGTTTATCTTCTGCCATGCTTGCTAGTATATTCATACAATCACCCATATTCATGTAATCATTCAGTACATTTTCTGGTTATTATAATATACCTAATTCTATAGCTGATTTTTCTGGAAGCTTCTCAGATTTTCTGCAGGTACAAAGGCAGCTCGGTAATGTAATGGTTAGAACACTTTACAGCACCAATGAGCTGGCTTCAATTTCTGCCATTGCCTGTAAAGAGTTTGGACGTTCTCACCGTGACCAGTCGGGTTTCCTCCCACAGTCCAAAGATGTACTGGATGGTAGGTTAATTGAGCATTGTAAATTGCCCCGTGATTAGGCCTGGGTTAAATTGGGGGATTGCTGGGCACCAAGGACTAGAAGGACCTTTGCTGCACTGGATCTCAATAAAAAAATAAATAAAACAAAGAGAGTCTCAGGAATTGCACCGCCGGGTTCGAGAGCAGTTACTACCCCTCAACCATCAGGCTCTTGAACAAAAGGAGATAAGTACGGTCACTTGGCCCATCATTAAAATGTTCTCACAACCAACGATCTCACTTTATCTCACATTCTTGTTATTTATTGCTATTTATGTTTGCATTTGCACAATTTTTTATCTTCTGCACTCCACTTGACCTTTCATTGACTTTGTTATTATTATAACTATTACTATTATTGCTATTATAGCCTGTTACTATTATTGCTATTATAGCCTGTTACTATTATTGCTATTATAGAGTTACTATTCTATAGATTTGCTGAGTATTCTCACAGGAAAATGAATCTCAGGGTTGTATATAGTTACATATATTTGATTAGGAAAAATACTTTGAACTTTGAATTTTAAACTTTGAGCACTTAATCTGCATGTTTAATAGGTTAATTGCTATCAGTAATTTTGATTATCCTGAGTATGAATTGACCCTTTTATCTTTTTCCTTTATCTCATCTTTATTTGTTCTTCATTCTTGTAACATTTAATTAGATGTTGGTAATCATGATTTCTATGCTTCATTGTTGATTTCTGAAAAATCTTGTGTCAATAAATGTAGATCTAACAATATGCAGCCTGCAGTTGGAGCTCCTTTATCATAGAACATAGAACATTTGAGTGTGGTACAGTCCCTTCTACTCACGATGTTGTGTTGACCATTAACCTACTCCCAAGATAAATCTGACCCTTTCCTCCTACATTTTTCTATCCTAACGCTTCACTTTCTATCGCCCATGTATGTTCTATAAATGCCCTTAATCTGCCTGTATCACCACCCCTGGCATATGTCCACTTCCACATTTTGTCTGAGGTAAAAAGCTAATGAAACTTCTCTGCACAGCCTATTATTGGAACAACCGTTCTCAATGGAAGCCAAAATTATATCAGTATAGCAGTAATCCAGGGTCTTGCCAGTGCCTTGTTATAATGCATGAGATTTTCCCTGCTGTTAGTCCCCATACGCCTTACAACAAAGGCCATCATGTCTTTATCCTTCCTGATGACATGCTCTGTGTTTCAGCAAATGTGGTTTCCTCCCACGTTCCAAAGACGTACAGGATAGCAGATTAATCGGTCACATGGGGGTAATTGTGTGACCATAAGACATAGGAATAGAATTAGGCCATTTGGCCCATCGAGTCTGCATCGCCGTGCAATCATGGCTGATCCTTTTTTTTCCTCAGCCCCACTCCCTGGCCTTCTCCCCGTAACCTTTGATCCCATGTCCAATCAAGCTCTACTTTAAATACACCCAACAACCTGACATCCACAACTGCCAGTGGTAACAAATTCCACAAGTTCACCACCCTCTAGCTCAAGAAATTGCTCTGCATATCTGTTTTAAATGGAAGCCCCTCTATCCTGAGACTGTGGCCTCTTATCCTAGAAATCCCTAGAATGGGAAACATCTTTTCCACATCTGCTCTATCTAGGCCTTTCAACATTTGGAAGGTTTCAGTGAGATTCCCCCCTCATCCTTTTAAGTTCCAGTGAGTACAGACCCAGAGCCATCAAATGTTCCTCATTTGATAACCCTTTCATTCCCAGCTTGTGAACCTCCTCTGAACTCTCTCCAATGCCAGCACATTGTTTCCCAGGTGAGGAACCCAAAATTGTTCTCAATCCTCAAGGTGAGGTCTCATGAGTGTCTTATAAAGCCTCAGCATTAGATCCCTGGTCTTATATTCTAGACCTCTTGAAATGAATGCTAACATGGCATTTGCCTTCCTCACCACGGACTCAACCTGCAAGTTAACCTTTAAGGTGTTCTGCACAAGAATTCCCATGTCCCTTTGCATCTCAGATTTTTGGATTTTTTTTGCCCGTTTAGAAAGTAGTCTGCACATTTATTTCTACTATCAAAGTGCATGACCATGCATTTTCCAATGTTCTATTTCATTTGCCCATCTCTTGCCCATTCACCTAATCTGTCTAAGTCCTTTTGCAGCCTCAACACTACTTCTGCCTCCACCAATCTTTGTATCATCTGAAAACTTGGCAACAAAGCCACTTATTCCATCATCTAAATCATTGCTAGTCACTGGCAGCCATCCAGAAAAGGTCCTTATATTTTAAACGGAACAAGTGCTACATCTACCCTTACACTTCCTCCCTCACCACCATTCAGGGCCCCAGACAGTCCTTCCAGGTGAGGCGACACCTCACCTGTGAGTCGGCTGGTGTGGTATACTGCGTCCGGTGCTCCTGGTGTGGCCTTTGATATATTGGTGAGACCTGGCGCAGACTGGGAGACCGTTTCGCTGAACACCTACACTCCGTCCGCCAGAAAAAGCAGGATCTCCCAGTGGTCACACATTTTTATTCCACATCCCATTCCCATTCTGATATGTCTATCCATGGCCTCCTCTACTGTCAAAATGAATCCAAACTCAGATTGGAGGAACCTTATATACCGGCTGGTCTGGCCTCCAACCTGATGGCATGAACTTTGACTTCTCTAACTTCCGTTAATGCCCCTCCTCCCTTTCTTACCCCATCCCTGACATATTTAGTTGTTTGCCTGTTCTCCATCTCCCTCTGGTGCTCCCCACCCCCCTTCTTTCTCCTGAGGCTCCCCGTCCCATGATCCTTTCCCTTCTCCAGCTCTGTATCACTTTCACCAATCACCTTTCCAGCTCTTAGCTTCATCCCACCCCGTCCGGTCTTCTCCTATCATTTCACGTTTCCCCCTCCCACCTCTACTTTCAAATCTCTTACTATCTTTCCTTTCGGTTAGTCCTGACGAAGGGTCTCGGCCCAAAATGTCAACAGCGCTCCTCCCTCTAGATGCTGCCCGGCCTGCTGTGTTCTACCAGCATTTTGTGTGTGTTGTTGTTTGAAGGTCCTTATGTTCACACTCACTGCCTCCTACCAATCAGACAATGCTCTAACCATGCCAGTATCTTTCCTGCAATACCACGGGCTCTTAATTTGTTAAGCAGCTTTGTGTGGCACCTTGTCAAAGGCCTTCTGAAAGTCCAAATATACAACATCCACTGCATCCCCTTTATCTATCCTACTTGTAATCTCCTCAAAGAAACCCAACAGGATCATCAGGCAAGATTTTCCCTGAAGGAAACTATGCTGACTTTGTCACATCTTGTCGTATGTCACCAAGTACTCCATCACCTCATCCTCAACAATTGACTCAACATCTTCCCAACCACTGAGAGCAGACTAATTGGTCTATAATTTCTTTTCTGCTACCTTCCTCCTTTCTTTAATAGTGGAGTAACATTTGCAATTTTCTAGTCCTCAGGCACCAGGCCAGAGTCTAATGATTTTTGAAAGATCATTACTAATGCCTCCACAATTTCAACCATGACCTCTTTCAGAACCCTAGGTTGCAGCTCATCTGGTTCAGGGTGACTAATGTACCTTTAGGTCTTTCAGCTTTTTGAGCACCTTCTCCCTTGTAATAGTAACTGCACTCACTTCTCTTCCCTCACACCTTTCAACATCTGGCACACTGCTAGTGTCTTCCACAGTGAAGACTGATGCAAAATACTCATTTAGTTTGTCTACCATCTCCTTTTCCCCTGTTATTATTTCTCCGGCCTCATTTTCTAGTGGCCCTATATCCACTCTCATCTCTCTTATTTTTTACATACTTAAGGAAGCTTTTACTGTCCACTTTGACAATGTTTGCTAGCTTGCTTTTATATTTCATCTTTTCTGTTTCTCTTCTCAGATTCCCTGATTCTTCTAGATGCTTTCTCTTAGAACTGAGATGTGGAGAAATTACTTTAGTCAGAAGGTGGTAAATCTGTGGAATTTGTTGCCACAAGCGGCTGTGGAGCCCAAGTCATTGGGTGTATTTAAGGCAGAGGTTCTTGATTAGCCAGGGCATCAAAAGGGTATGGGGTGAAAGCAGGGTAGTAGGGATGACTGGATCAGCCCATTATTGAATGGCAGAGCTGACTCGATGGGCTGAATGGCCTACTTCTGCTCCTAAATCCTGTGGTCTTATGGTCTCTAGGTTTTTAAAATCTCCCCAATCTTCTATTTTCCCATTAATTTTTGCTTTGTTATATGCCTGTAAGAAGTTTGTACATTCTCCCATTGACCACATGGGTTTCCTCTGGGTGCTCTGGTTTCCTCATGCATTGCAATGTCTTACATGTTGGAGTTTTTGAGTTAAGGACACATTATGTTGGAACTGAAAGCATGGTGACACTTATATCCTCGCTGATTTGATTTGACATAAAATGACGTAATTCACTGTATGTTTCGATGTACATGTGACAAATAAAGTTAATCTTTATTTTTGGAATGCTAACATTAATGCCAAGGAAAGTCCAGATTTCATACCTTGCCTTAACAAGGTTAATCTTATAGGAACAATAGGCTAGTGGTTATGTTATTAAGCTGATAATCCATAGACTTGGGCTTTTTAACAAGCACCATGAGTTCAAATCCCACTGAGGTTTTTAAATACAGCTAATTAATTTTTTTCTTTTTTTATATTGCTGAAGACTGTAATAATAAGCAGAAAACTATGAATAGATTCCTTTAAAATATCTAGTCTCGTCAATCTGTGACTCTAGAACCACAGTGACATGGCTGCGTCTTAACTGTCGTACAATAACAAATCCTGGTTTGCTACTACCTTATTGGCAACAGTACTCTCTCCATTCTTCATGAGAATTCTTCACCTGAATTGCATCTGTTTGGCGAAATTTGAACCCACAACGCCAGACAAGAGCGCAACGTACCTGACCAAGGCTGAGGGAGGATCAGCGAACATTTATTTAATCAGAGCTTTACATTATGAATCATTTTAAACACACTGCCCTGTAACCTTGAGAGCTGTCAAACAGCAAATTTTGAAGATTAGATACTTTAAAATTAAATTTTTAAAGTTATATAAGAGTATAACAAAGAAAGAGCGGGGGAAAATGTAGGCTTTGTGATGATGGATTCTTGTATTTGTGAGAATCTGTACTTTGACAACAAAAGACCAGAGGATCGCTGTGGGTTGAAAAAATAGTGGGTGAGAATAAAGATGTGGGAGGGAGATGGCAGTTTAACTGTTACTATGGACAGGAGAAGAGAGGAGACACGGGCATTTCAGCTAATGTATGTTTAAATCAGCCATGATAGAATGGTGGAGCAGGCATGATGGGCCAAGTGGCCTAATTCTGCCTTGTGCCTTATAGTCTTGATGCAGGTTTGAGGGGCCAAGTGGCCCAGTCATCCTTTTCATTTGTAGAGATACAAGAGACTGCAGATGTTGGAATCCAAAGCAACACACAATGTGCTGCAGGAACCCAACAGTTCAGACAACGTCTGTGATGAGAAATTGACAGTCAATATTTTGGGTCGAGAACCTTCAAAATGCTGACTGTCCATTTAGCTCCATAGATGCTGCCCTGAACTGCTGAGCTCCACCAGTGCTTTGTGTAAAGATCCTTTTCTTCCTTTGTGCTTCTGAGTAAGTTTGTTGAAGAGAAAAATCTAAAGGGAAAAATATCTGTATCAGTTGTGCAGCTGAAACTGTAGTCAAACTTCAAAGAAAACATTATCAAAGTACATATATGTCACCATGTACAGCCCTGAGCTTCGTTTTCTTGCAGCCATTCACAGTAAGTACAAAGAAACATAATAGACAGACAACCAGTGTGCAAAAGACAATAAACTGTGCAAATACAAAAGGAGAAAAAGATTAATAATAATAAAATAAGCAATAAATGTCGAGAACCTGAGATGAAGAGTCCTTGAAAGTGAGTCCATGGGTTGTGGGAGCAGTTCAGTGATGGGGTGAGTGAAGCTATCTCCTTCAGCTTAAGAGCCTGATGGCTGAGATGTAATAACTGTTCCTGAACCTTGAGTTGTGAGTTCTGAGGCAGCAGCAAGATGTCTTGGATAGCGGGGGGAGACAGTGAATTGAAGTATTGTAATAGCTAATCTGGTTCCGGAGAGTCCCTTTGTCAACCCTCCCAGAAGAATTCTAGAGAAGACTCATGTCTTGGGTTACTTCTGATGATAAATGGAGGTTAAGACCAGAGGGATTCACAGATAACTTTGAAGGTTTTATGCTGTTCTAAAAACGCTGGAGACAGGGAAGTAAAAAGTTGTGCCATGGTAGTGTTGTGTATAGTGTGGTTCTATTACAGTTCAAGGATTTCTGCGGTTCAGAGTTCAATTCGGGAACCATGTGTAAGAAGTTTGCACTTTCTCCTGGTGAACTGCATAGGTTTTCTCCATGCTCCAGTTTCCTCCCACAGTCCAAAGACATTCCAATTAGTAGGTTAATTGTTCATTGTAAATTGCCCTGTGCTGAGGCTAGGGGTAAATAGGCAGTGCAGCTCGTTGGGCCATAAAGACCTGTTCCAAGTAAAATAAGAACCCTGGTGTCAGCACAGATCTTGGTATTTCAAACTGACACACAGCAATGGATAATGACTGTATTCTTTGTTTTTAAAATAGAAAAGATTGAGAGGTGACACATTTTATTTTGTTCCTTGACCTGCACCAAGTAAATGGAACCAGTTGTTTTCAGCCATTTTACAAAGCACCTCACTTAAAATTTGAAAATCTTTAGTTATGTACAATGAAGTAATCCCACTGTCACTAATAATGTTCTTATAAGTCTAATTCCACATTCAGTTTTATACTCTGAATTTAAGAAGTCATTCTAGTCTCTGGATTTCAACATTAATCAATCTGTTTTTGTGAATTTAGCAATTAAATTAAGCATACAGTACTGTGCAAAGTCTTGGGCAGATATATATAGCTAGGGTGCCAGAAGGTACCCTATAGGTAGCTATATATATGAAAGGCTTTTGCACAGACAGTAATAATTTTATGTATGGAACTGTACTGTTACCACAAAAAAAAACAAACTTAATGACATACTGTATGTGAGTGATGATAAACTTGATTCTGATATGGGCCTCTTGTGGGCTGAGAGTGGGAAGGAGGCAAGGAGAGGGGAATCATGGTTGGGGAAGGGGGAAAGGAGAAGGGTGGGGAAAGGGGAAGGGAGAGGGGAGGGATCAGGAAGCACCAGGGAGAATTCCGTAATGATCTGTAAACCAATTGTTTGGTATCAAATAACCTTGACCTTGCCTGGACAGGGTGTATCTGCACTCGTGGCACCTTCTGTCCTGACACTCCTTCTATTCACTTGTCCCACACTCCTCCTCTAGACGCTCCACCCTTGCCATTCCCAACACCCTTTGCTCCCGCGTGATTTACAAACTCTCACCACTCCACATTGATAAGTACAGTGCTGTGCAAAAGCCTTAGGCATCCTAGCTATGTATATGTGCCTAAGACTTTTACACAGTAATGTATGAGCAACGGACTATTGAGACAGTATTCACTCTGCTAGGGTGTATGGGAGAGTAATGCTGTGTCTTTGTACCAGTATGTTAGAGATGAAAAAAGCAAAGCATTACATCTGCCTTGGTAGTGAGGGATGCTCTTAACCTAAAGCAGTGTTGAGTCAGGATGTTTTTGATCCGAGGTTCTTTAGGAGTCAAGAATGAGGCATAAAGCTTGTTGCTTATCGCCGTTCTTATTAACGACAAGAACAAAGAATCGAGGGAAAGGGGAAGATAGCAAAATCAGAGCCCAATGGCAAGGGGAACACGGGACAAAGAGACAAAGGGCGTCAATGTGATTTGGTCCTCTTATACCAGATTGCTGATAACAGCAAATTCCATTCAAATTCCAGTGCTTAAATTAACCAGTAAGTCAGCCCTATTCAAGTAATGTGATATCTGTTGCGTATTTGAAATTTTGATCGTCAGGTTAGTTTACCCTACAGATAACGTGTTGTTGCAATGGTAATATTGTAATTAAGCATTCTTGTTTGTTTAAATAATTAATTATGTAAAATAATTTTATGTAAAATAAGTGAATTGCATACATCATGATGCTACACATCATCCATGATGACTTGCTGAAGGAAAGAACAAACTAAGACCCATTCTTCTAGGCCCCCATTATTTTGTTTCAAATTAGCTTCATGTTTGGGAGTGACAATACCCGCCTTTAAAAACTAAGAAGTTTCCAGAAAGATTCAAAGGCGATTGCAAACACTAAAAACACACTGAACAGTTACATGTATATAGACAATTATAAATATACAAACAAGTTAAGAAAGTTAAACTCCATGAAAAATAACAATTATATACTCAGTGGCCATGTTATTAGATTTCCAATATACAGTATCAGATAAAGAGGCATCTGAGTGTATGTTCAGCGTTGCCCTTCTGTACACCGCTGTTGTAACATGTGATTATTTGAGTTACTGTCACTTTCCTGTCGGCTTGAATCCAATCTGGCCAATCTCCTCTGACCTCTCTCATTAACGAGGAGTCTCTGTCCACAGTACTGCCACTCACCGGAAGGTTTTCTATGTTCCTCACCATTCTTTGTAAACTCTCATCTATTGTGCCTGAAATCAGATCAGCAGTTTCTCAGATGCTCAATCCACCCCAACCATTCCATGATCAAAGTCAATTAGATCACATTTCCCCATTCTGATGTTTGGTCTGAAAAACAGCTGAACCAACATGCTTTTATGTATTGAGTTGCTGCCACAATTGGCTGATTAGATATTCGCATGAATCTGCAGGGGTACAGGTGTACCTAATAAAGTGGCCACTGAGTTTACAGTCCAATCCAACAGTGGAGAAGATATAATAAACCTCAATCAGTCAGCCACAGCTGGAGTATTAAGTTGGGTCCTTGAGGGATTGACTTGCACAGAGACTGATCCGGGACATTGCCCTCTTCTCATTTTTACCGACAAGAAGGAGGTACAGGAGCTTGATACTCAACATTTTATGAACAACTTCTCTCCCTCTGCCACCAGTTTTCTGAAGGTTCAACGAACCCATATACACTACCTCAATTTTTTTTGTTCTTTTTGTACTAATTACTTAATTTATTTTAAGACAAATTTCTTATTGTAATTTATAGATGTTTTATTATTATGTATTACGATTTTATTGCCTTAGCAAAACGACAAATTTCACGACATATGCCAGTGACATTAAACCCGTTTCTGATTCTGTAATGTTTGGATATGAATTCCTTAGTGAAATCGGAGAAATATTCATCCTCCTTAAGGATGTGGGGAGATTCAATCAGCAATACGCAAAACGATTCAGCATCTTAGTAGAGAGTATAGTTCCAGTGGAAAAAAGGATTAGTAAACAGAGGACACTCCTGGCAAAAGATGCAAGGGTGGATAAGAAAAAGAGTTAAAAAATTGTGACAGTCTAGAAGAAAAAAATTACCTCACCTTTCTTAAATAGTTGATCATTTATTCTTTAACAGTGATTCCTAGTTTGAGATATTTCCACAAGAGAAACCATCCTCACTCATCCACCCAATGAAGCTACCTCAAGATCTCATATGTTCATATGCAGAAACTATTAGTAACATATCTCATGTTGACATGCATCCGTCCATTGGTTTATAAGTTGTCAGAAGTACCTTGTCTTTGGTCATCCATTGGTTAAGTTACTGGGTCAGCATCCAGTACCTAGTAACTTCTGCCCTTGAACTCAAATCTCACCCTGGCAATGGGCAAGCAATGAAAAATGTTGTTAACTTACTGTAGTTTTGAGAAAAGCATAAATGATAGCATAATGCCATTACAGCACCAGTTCAAATCTGCCTCTGTCTGGACGGAGTCTGTAAGCACGTGGGTTTCTTCCAAGTGCTCCGGTTTCCTCACACGTTCCAACACGTGCGGGGTAGTAGGTTAATTGGTCACATGAGGGGTAATTGGGTAATGTGGGCTCGTTGGGCCTGTATCTCTAAATCAAAGCAATCTGTTGGACAAATTCAGCACGTTGGGCAATATTTGTGTCCTTTTGCAGGGTTTCATCCTGAAATGTTGACAATTCCTTTCCCCTTGCAGATGCTGCTCAACCCTCAGAGTTCCTCCAGCAGATTGCTTGCTGCTCCAGATTCCACCATCATGGGAATACCTTCACCAGAAGGACTTCAGTGGTTCAAGAAGGTGGCTCCTCACCACTTTCACAGGGGCAATTAAGGATGGACAATAAACTCTGGCCTTGTTAATGATGCCCGAATCCCCTATAATCTGAACAAATAAAATTCAATATTTATTCAGTAACTTCAACATGCGTGACTGATTATCATTATTAATAACTGGCAGGTCTTCAAATTAACATTGAATAAAACAAATTGCTGATCTCAAGATGAGGTCTAAATATGGAAAAGAAAGATTGGCTTTTTTTGTCACACATACAGTACTATGCAAAGTCTTAGGTACATATAAAACAACCCTGTAAAGTGAAAATGCTTTCAAAAATAATGAAATGAGAAGTTTCTTAATATCAAGAAAATTACCAGAAAGAGCAATAAACAGTAAAAAGAATAGTAAATCAAATCAATATTTTGTGTGACCACCCTTTGCCTTTAAAACTGCATTAATTCTCTTAGGTACACTGTTGTGCAGTTTTATAGGAAAATCGGCTGGTAGGTTGTTCCAAGCATCTGGGAGTACTTGCCACACTTTTTTTTGCAGACTTTGGCTGTCTCTGTCTTTCCAGGTAATCCCAGACAGGCTCGATGATGTTGAGGTCAGGGCTCTGTGGAAGCCACACCATCTGAAACCTTATAAAAAAAATCAAGGGTGCCTACGAGTTTTGCACTGTACTGCATATCAAAATATACAGGGAAATGGGAATACGTACACAACACTGGAAGAACTCAGCAGGTCAGGCAGCATCCGTGAGAAAAGAGTAGCCAACGTTTCAGACCGAGACCCCTCATCAGGAATGGAGGGGAAGAGAGGGCCAAAGCCCAGTAATAGAGATTGGGGAGGGGGTAGAGCCTAGAGGCGCCAGGTGGAAAACCAATCAGAGGAAAGATAAAGGGGGGAGGGGAAGGGGATAACCATGAAACAACTGTAGAAATAAAGAAGCAGAAAGTTGAAAGGGGAGAGAGGCAGAGAGGGACCTGGGACAGGGGAAGGGGGAGGGGGAGGGAATTACCAGAAATTGGAGAATTCAATGTTCATACCACCAGGCTGGAAGCTACCCAGATGGTAGATGAGGTGTTGCTTCTCCAACCTGAGTTTGGCCTCATCATGGCAGTAGAAGAGGCCATGTATGGACATATCTAGATGGGAATGAGAGGCAGAGTTGAAGTGGATGGCAACCAGGAGGTCCCGTCTATTGTGACGGACGGAGCATAGGTGCTCAACGAAGCGGTCCCCCAATCTGCATCGGGTCTCGCCGATGTAGAGGAGGCCGCACAGGGAGCACCGGATGTAATGGATGACTCTAGCAGACTCGCAGGTGAAGTGTTGCCTCACCTGGAAGGACTGTCTGGGGCTCAGAATGGTGGTAAGGGGGGAGGTGTGGGGACAGGTGTAGCATATGCGCTTGCAGGGATAAGTGGCAGGTGGGAGAAACACAGGGAAATGTGATCATACCAAATCAGCGAGGTTTGTGCTGTGCAGCCCACAAACGTGGCCATGCCTTTGATGCTAACATAGCATGCCGCAACTCACTAGCCATAAACTGTATGCCTTTGGAATGTGGGAAAATCCCAGAGCATGCGGAGGAAACCCACGTGGTTTCAGAGAGAACAGGCGGTGGTGGAAACTGAATCCTGATCACTGATCAAGGCTGGCACTGTAAAGCCATTGTGTTAACTGCTGCGCTGCTGTACCATTCCAAACAAAAGCTAAGGAACACTTCACGAATTTGCATGTAGGAACCATGTAGTTGGACGTAATGCCACATGCACCACTCTGGTCACAGTAGTCCTCAGGGCATGAACCGCTAATGCTTTGAGATTCGTGAAGTAAGTGTTTTTTTGTTAGTCTGTTCTTGCATATCCCCAAGATCACATGTCACTATAACCAAGCAGTACAATATATCAAGGATCTTTAAGGGACTCATAAAAGGACATGGATGTAAGAAAATGGTAGGTTATGGGCTGTGTTGGAGGGAATGGTTAGATATTCCTGCAGTAGGTTTATAGAGATTGGCACAACATTGTGGGCCAAGGGGTCCATACCATGCTGTAGTGTTCTATGTTTAACATACTACTGCTGATATTTCATTACTATGACACCATGGGAACTATTGCACATAGATTTAATTAGATTTATTTTGTACCGTGGAGTGCATTCTGTCTACATCACTGTCTGGTATGGAAGGGCAGGGCTACTGCACAAGATCGAAATAGGCTGCAGAGAGTTGTAAACTTAGTCAGCTCCTTCATGGGGCCTAGCCTCTGTAGTATCCACGACACCTTCAAGGAGCAACGCCTCAAAAAGGCGGCATCCATCACCCAGGTCATGCATTGTTCTCATTGCTACCATCTGGATGGAGGTACAGATGCATGAAGTCACACAGTCAATGATTCAAGAACAGCTTCTTCCCCTCTGCCATCCGATTTCTGAATGGACATTGAACCCATGAACAATGTATACATATATTTAAAGAGTTAAGTGAAACTGTAAAAAGAGGAGGAGGAATGTATTGAGGGAGTGCCTACTTAGCTGACTGAGTTCACAACTTACTGCAATTTATTTTGATCCTGTGCAGTGGCCACTCCCCCATACCAGATGTAGCCAGTTAGGAATGCACTCCATTCTGTCTGTTCAACAATGAATAGTGCAGATCCCCACCACCTCCCCCAGATAATCCAGCAGCAATATCTTGTGACGAGCTGGGTCATAACACATAGAAGATTGCAGACTTCCTCTCATCCTTTCCCGAGGGAACTTAGTCTTGCTGGTAGTTAGGTAATACATGGCAGGTAATGCTTTCCTTTTACAATCCTCGTTGGTCACCACAGAGATATCTTTATCCACGGAAAGGAAATAATTCCTTAATTTTTGATACCGTACTTGAATAAACATGGGTCTATTTGCACTGCTTTGTTTGATGTCAACACTGACCCTGTCCAATAGGTATTCAAATGAACTGTCTACCTATTGACATAACTGAAGATGATTGAAGTCCATTCTTGCAAAGTCGTCCATACTTTGGCAATGGGTTATATAAGCAGTAATTAGGGTTGGCCTCTTAATTGTAATTGGTTTATTATTGCCTTGGTTTTTTCAAGCCATGTATACAGATAATTTCAAAACAAGTACAATGGGGTAACATAAGGGGAAATCAATAACAGAATGCAGAAGTTTGTGTTGTAGTTACAGAGAAAGTACAGTGTGGGTGGACAAAAAGATTCAAGGGCCAAGACAAACAGAAAGCAAGATCAGAAGTTCACAAGATGTTTGCTCAAAAGTCTTATAACATCAGGATAGGATTCAATGTGGATTCATTTCACCATTGAGGAGAGTAAAGCTATCCATGCTGGTGAGCCTGATGGTTGAAGCATAATAACTTCCTGAACCTGGTGGTGTGGGATCTAAGGCTCCTGTACCTCCTTCCCACTGACAGCGGTGAGAAGAGAGCATGGCCTAGATGGTAGGGGCCCTTGAAGATGTAAGCTACTCCTGTCCTATGCTCCATGTAGATGTGCTCAATAGTGGGGGGGGGGGGGGGGGGGCGCTTTTTCTGTGGTTTATTGGGTCGTATCTACTACATTTTGTAGGATTTTCCATTGAGGAATCTTTCTTTGAATATGAAGTCAGTCTCTGGTATTCTCGATTTCGGAATACGTAATCCACTACTTTGCAAACTAAGAATCAAAGTGTCGAAGTCTAATTGTACTTATTCTGCGATGACTCTCTCTTTCTGATTGTCTGTAGAGGTTGCGTGAAGAAGTTCCTTACACTGTAGATTTGAGTGTTGGTTTGTTTAATCCCAGTCTACGTGGTATTACTATAGAGCCATTGAAATGCAGTGAGATACATGGATAAACAGCTTCTGCAGCAGGGTTTAATGGATTGTATTAACCATTGTGGAGAAAATGGGAATGGAAATGACAGTGTTGAAACTCCCATTCAGCTGTGAAATTTAATTCAGCTGCTGCTGTAGAAAATCAGAGTTTAGACCAGGAGAATTATTAAAATCTGTGAACTGTTCCCTTCCAGACATGTTATCGCTACTTGACACAGTGCGGATGCTGGGAGCAGGATTTGCATATCTGTCACAGACTGTGCATCCCAACAGCAGTAGTCACAGTTGCATGTGATTCCACAGACTGGAGGGTTTCGTACAGCAGGATGGGTAGTCCAGATTCAAGGTGTTAAAATGCTCACCTACCCCAGCCTTTCAATAAAAATCTATGCACTTTAATCGGCAGATACCCGTGGTGATGGGAGATGGATAGTTTAACAGCTTTTGGATTATAGGCAACCGATCAGTATCTGTCTTAAAATTTTAATTGATTTCTTTGTACCTTCTGTCTATGCTCTTTGTAATTACCACATCACAGATTTCACTGAGTCTCTGTCACCTACAATTCTTAAAGTTTACTGCTGGTTACAATATCTAATTTCAATGTAAATTTATTATCAAAGTACATAAATGTCAACATATTCACTGAGATTCATTTTCTTGTGGGCATAATCAATAAACCTATAGAATAATAACCATAACAGAATCAATAAAAGACCACACAACCTGGGTGTTCAACCAGTGTGCAAAAGACAACAAACTGTGCAAATGCAAAAAGAAATAATAATAAGTAAGCAATAAATATTGAGAACGTGCAATGAAGAATCCTTAAAAGTGAGTCCATTGGTTGTGGAAGCATTTCACACTTGTGGAAGTAAGTCTTCATAATTGGTGGGGGAAAATGGGGTAAAAGATGTGGTAAGTGAATTTGAGTGACGTTATGAAAATGAAAGAGCAGATTATTATTTAAATGGTAAAAGATTGCAGCATGCTGCTGTGCAGAGGGACTTGGGAGTGTTTGTGCATGAATCACAAAAGGTTGGTTTGCAGGTGCAGCAGGTTATTGAGAAGGCAAATAGAATGCTGGCAATTATGAGAGGGATTGAATTTAAGAGCAGGGCGGTTATTCTGCAACTGTACAGGATACTGGTGAGGCCGCACCTGGAGTACTGTGTGCAGTTCTGCTCTCCATACTTGAGGAAGGATATACTGGCTTTGGAGGCAGTGCAGAGGAGGTTCACCAGGCTGATTCCAGAGATGAGGGGGTTAGACCACGAGGAGAGATTGAATCGCCTGGGACCGTACTCGCTGGAATTCAGACGTTTGAGATGAGATCTTATAGAAGTATATAAAATTATGAAAGGGATAGATAAGATAGAGGCAGGAAACTAATTTCCACTGGTAGGTGAGACTAGAACTAGGGGACATAGCCTCAAGATTTGGGGGAATAGATTTGGGATGGAGATGAGGAAGAACTGTTTTTCCCAGAGAGCGGTGAATCTGTGGAATTCTCTGAAAAAATGCAGTGGAGAATACCTCAGTAAATACATTTGAGACAAGGTTGGATAGATTTTTGCAAAGTAGGGGAATTAAAGGTTATGAGGAAATAGCTGGTAGGTGGAGATGAGTCCATGATCTTATTGGATGGCGGAGCAGGCTTGACGGGCCAGATGGCCTACTCCTGCTCCTACTTCTTATATTATCCTCTCTGGTTTAACAGCCTGATGGTTGAGGGGTAGCAACTGTTCCTGAACCTAGTGGAGTGAGTGCTGAGGCTTCTGTACCTTCTTCATGATGGCAGCAGTGAGAGGAGAGCACGACCTGGGTGGGGGGTGTTTTTGCTGCTGCTTTCCTGCAACAGTGCTCTATTAGATGTGCTCAGCTGTTGGCAGGGCCATATCCACTAATTTTTGTAGGATTTTCCATTCAAGAGCATTGGTGTTTCCATACCAGGATGTGATGCAGCCAGTCAATATACTCTGCACTACACATCTTTAGAAGTTAGTCAAATTTTTGGATGTAATGCCTAATCTCCACAAACTCCTAAGGAAGTAGAGGTACTACTGTGCTTTCTTCGCAATGGCACTTACATGCTAGTCCTGAGAAAGATCCTCCGAAATAATATCACCATGTAATTTAAGGTACAATTATGAAGACATTTTGAAATGTGATGACCCTTGTTGCCTTTATATAGAACATTGAACATTATTCCCCTTCCACCACCACCTTCTATCCTGTGCACCAGCCCAGAATGGCAACTGTTTGTTTCCCTCCAAAAATGCTGCCTAACATGAGTTTCCCCAGCATTTTGTGTGTGTCTCTCCATTCTCCATTAAGAATACTAAGTCAATGCGGTAGGACCCACTTCTGAGAAAAAATTGTAGCTAGAAACTTTTCTGGTTCACCTCAGAGACCCTACTAATTTATGAATATCCGGGTTGCTGATTAGAACATAGAATATTACAGCACAGACAAGAGAAAATCTGCAGATGCTGGAATTCCAAGCAATACACACAAAATGCTGGAGGAATGCAGCAGGCCAGGCAGCATCTATGGGAAAAAAATACAGTCGATGTTTTGGGTCGATGAAGGGTCTTGGCCAGAAATGTTGATTGTTTACTCTTTTCCACAGATACTGCCTGGCCTGCTGAGTTCCTCCAACATGTTTTATTTATATATATATGAGACAGCACAGTGCAAGCTTCAGCCACGATGTTGTGCCGACGTTTTAACCTACTCTAAGATCAGTCTAACTCTTCCCTTCTACTTATCCCTCCATTTTTCTATCATTCATGTGCCCTCTACAATTTTCATAAATGTTCCAGATGTACTGTATCTGCCTCCATCACCAAGCATGATGTCCAAGTATCAAACACTTCCTGTGTAATAAAAACTTATCTCTGACACCCTCCCCTCGTACTTTCCTCCAATCACTTTAAAATTATGTGGCCTTTAATTTGTTACTTTTGCCCTGGGCAAGATTCCCACTTATCATCTTGTATGTACACCTTTATCAAGTCACCTCTCATCCTCCTTTGCTCCAAAGAGAATAGTCCTAGCTCACTCAACCATTTATCATGAGTCTTAGTCTTTAGACCAGGGAGCATCTTAATATATCTTCTCTGAACCCTCCCTAAAGCTTCCACATCCTTTCTATAATGAAGCAACCTGAACTGAACACAATATTCCAATGTGTTCCACCTAGAGGTTCAATATTACCTCGCGGATTGTCCCATTTAAATGAGTAACACAAGAGATTCTGCTGACATGGAAAATCTATAGTAACACGTATAAAATGCTGGAAGAACTTAGCAGGTCAGGCAGCATCTATGGAGGGGAATAAACATGCAATGTCTCAGGCCTAGATGTCCTGATGGAGGGTCTTTTGGTTGTTCAGTCTCTCCTTTCACAGCTGCAGCTTGTTCTCCATGGCACAGCAAAGGTCAATCTCATGTAGTGCAGCTCCCTCTTGAATAGTGAATGGTGATCGGATTGTTCATCCCTGGGAGGTGAGATGAAAAGTTGAAACCTGTCCACTCCTGACCAAGGTCAATCCAAACCTGACCCAAGCCAAAGGTTATCATTTTACTGATTTCTAGTTTGCCCTTAGCCAGATGTACAGTATATTGTTGTGTCTCATGCTTGTTACATATTAAGGTTCTTCCGATAAGCTTGAAGCCTACAAGTGACTGTCCCGATGAAGGGTCTTGGCCCAAAACGTCAACTGTTTACTCTTTTCCATAGATGCTGCCTGGCCTGCTGAGTTCCTCAGTGTGTGTTACTTTGGATTTCCAGCATCTGCAGACTTTCTCGTGTTTGTGTCTAACAGTAACTTCCCTGCTTAAATTTCAGATCACGTGCATTATCACCAACACACAACCTCTCGGCACTAACATTATTTTTCCAGTTACCCACCAAACTCATTTTACAAGGAGCGTCTTCACAATACAGTACTGGGCCAGGCAAACATGTATCCTAAAATAGATGATTTCCTTTTGGGAAAAATGCTCTTGTTCCTAAATCTCTGTGAGCTGGTAGGCATCGTACACTTATACAGTGATCTGGTGAAATGCACAAAGACACTTTAGTTAGTGAGTATATTGTCACATCAGATTACTTCAGCGCGAAAATTCTCTGAGCTAGCTGCCTTGCTGATTGATAAAGGGAGAGGTTTGGGTTCAAAATGCTCATTTCACAGATTCCTGAGCTTCCACACCACTTTAGAGAGAATTATAAATTATAATGTCAGGATGTATGACAGCTATTTTGCACGCCGCTGGCTCCCACAAACAGCATGGGGCAATACTAGTTAGTATTATTTTATTGATGTTGACTTGAGGGATAGCGAGAATCCAAAACATTTAGCCATTCTTTAACTTTGCTATGGAGTATACCATGGGATGTTCACCATTAAGAGGGAACACGGGGGCCCAGGTGAGAGTCTCAACCAAGAGATCGAGGGTGAGTTTTGAGGTAGGGATTTGGGTTTGAGGTGCAGTGGCAGCCAGTACTGGTGATGAAATTATTCCCTTCCGTATCAAAACCCGTCGTTTTGCCCCACAGGAGGTAAGGAGATACCTGACTACCAGCGAGGTCTGAGTGAAGGAAACGGAAAGTAACTAAGGCAGCAACAATGGCACGGGGGTGCCTTCATGGGAGAGACGGGAGCTAAAGAAACGCTGGGAGCGAGAGAAGCCGCTGATGGAAATGTCCGAGGGGGACACTCCCCACCTCCCCCAACCCTCCTCCACTGTGCAGGAAGCTTTGAGAGACTTGACGAGGATCGGAACTGACTGCTGCTGTGTGTTCACAGAACTGATAATCACAGAACTGCGTTTGAATGGACGGTACAGAGAAAAGGCCATCAGGTTTTGGCTTATATATTCTGGTCTTTATGCTTCACATGAGCTGCCTCTTTCCACTGCTGTCCCGTTCCCTCACCACCTCCACTCCATCTACTCCTGGCTCCAAAATCCAGCTTCACCTTGACTGTGTCTGCTATTTACCTGTGGCTGCAGATTTCACCTTTTCTCAACTTCTCTGGGTAACGGATTACCTGCTGGATGTATGGGTGACTCTCTCTTGTAATTATGGACTCACCTTTTTTGTCTTCACAAGTCAAGGGAACATCTACAGCTTTTGTCACCTTCTTGGTTCACCCACCCCTCGTCAAATACATTTGTATGAACACTGATTTTGTCTGTGTCCTGTCCCCTACAGGTGCAACTGTGTGCAATAAACGTGATGGCTGCAATTTTTACAAGAATGAATTTAAACTTTGCTGACACAAATCATTTGATGTTCTATCCATGTATGGATTTTTTATTTTATTCAGACACACTTACCTGCCACGGCTTAAATCTCACTGGAGTGCAGTTCCTTGAATTGATCACCAGTCAATAAGGAATACACGTGCTCGGCACTAAATTTTTTTGGGATATTCCTCACTGTTGTTCTTCCCCGGTATTCACTTTCACTCTGGAAAGTTTTGTTTTAGAGAACACCAGTTTTGCCTTCTTCATTTTTCCTTCACTAATTAAAATAAAATTTACTTCCATTTTAAGTATCACCCTAAACAAGTCCAGTCCAGTTGATTCTTTTGGTTGTGTGCACAATTATGGTGAGTCACAGGGACAATGAAAACTTACTGACAGCAACACATAGATTCAGACACACAGGAAACATGAGTCATACACAACTTATACAAGACAGTGAAGAAAAACAACTGTGCAAGAGAAGATATCCCAGTCGTGCAAGAAGTGGTGTGTAGTATTCACTGGTGAGGTAGGATTGGGGTTGTGCAGGTCAGTTTAGGACCTGAATAGTGTGGACACAAGAACATATCTCAGAGCTTTGGAGAGCTACTCTCAAACAAAACTTAACTTCACACTACTTCAGCAATTGTGGGCCCCTTATCTAAGAAAGGATGTGCTGGTGTTGGAGAGGGTCCAGAAGAGGTTCAGAAGAAAGATCCCAGGAATGGAACAGTTTATGTGTGAAGAACAAATGGTGGCTCTGGACCAGTACATGCTGGAGTACAGAAGAATTTGGAGTTGATCTCATTGAAACCTATAGAATATTGAAAGGCCTAGATAGATTGGACCTGGAGAGGATGTTTCCAATAGTTAGGGAGTCTAGGACCAGAGAGCACAGCTTCAGAATACAAGGAGATGAAGAGGAATTTCTGTAACCAAAGGGTGGTGAATTTGTGGAATTCTTTGTCACAGATGACCGTGGAGACGAAGCCATTGGGTATATTTAAAGCAGAGATTGATAAGTTTTTGATGAGTAAGAACATCCAAGGTTATGGGGAAAAGGCAGGAGAATGGGGTTGAGAGGGAAAAGTGATGAAATGGTGTAGCAGATTCAATGGGTGGATGACCTAATTCTGCTGCTCCTATGTCTTATGGTCTAACATTTGGATATTATTGGGCATTTAATGGTGTAACTTTCAAGGAATCTTAAAGGAAGAAGAAAATAGGCAGAGAGGTTATGGGAGGGAATCGCAAAGCTTTGGGCTTGGTCAGTTACAGGTATGGGTTTTAACGGTGGGCATATCTATTTGGATAATTGAAGGGTGCTTAAGTTATCAGTCATAGTAACTGGAGTTGAGGAGTCTTGATTTAAAGGGTTCCAATCCCACTATGGAAGCTGGAGAATTTAAATTTAAATCATAAAACAATTTAGAAATTTAACATTTAGGCAAGAAAGCTGAACTTGTGATTTTGAAACTTCTGGATTCTCAAAGTCAAAGAAATCTTTTTTTCATCATAGTATGTACTGTATATGTCACCCTATACTTGAGATTCATTTTATTGCAGGCATTCACAGTAGAACAAAGAAGTGTGATAGAATCAATGAAAAACTACACACAAAGAATGAGAGGAAAAAAAACAATCTTCAAAGAAGACAAACTGTGCAAATACAAAAAAAAACTAAAAACATGAGTTGTCGAGTCCTTGAAAGTGGGTCCAATAAGTTCAGAGTTGAGGTGAGTGAAGTTGTCCATGCTGGTTCAGGAGCCTGATGGTTGAAGGGTAATAACTGTTCCTGGACCTAATGAGGTGAGAACTGTATCTGTGAAGGACATCTATCACACATGCCCGGTGTAGCCTTATATATAACTCCAGATATATTAAGTTCAAACTTATTGTTATCTAACCATACACATGTATACCAACATTTTGTGGCTGATTCTTAAGTACCTCTTCAGCTCAAAGAGAATTAGGAATAAACTGTATTTGCCAATAGTGTTCACATCCTCAAAAAAACTGTAAACACATGAGATTCTGCAGATGCTGGAAATCCAGAATAACAACACAAAGTGCTGGAGGAGTTCAGCAGGTCAGGCAGCATCTATGGAGAGGAAAAACAAGTCAATATTTCAGGCCGAGACCCCTCATCAGGATCAATGCTGATGCAGGGCTTCAGCCCAAAACATTGACTCTTTATTCCTCTCCATGGATGCTCCCTGACCTGCTGAATTCCTCCAGCACTTTGTGTGTGTTACACTCGGAGTCATACGTTGTGATTTCTGTGAAGATAGGTCCTTTTATTCATGCTTTCATTGGCACTGGGGATTGATCTGTATGTGACACAGTAAAGCAAGCGGAATAAGAATGATAGAAATTGGGCTGTGATACTAGAGTCTTTCAAATCATTAGTCAGATTGCCCTTGGACTATTGTGCACACTTCTGGTCACTGCACTATCTAAGTTTGTGATTAGGCTAGAGAGGCTGCAGAAAAGATGCACGTGAACTTTGGTGGCTCTGGATGATTTGAGTTACAGGTGAGACAAGATAGGCTAGGAGTATTTTTCCTGGACTAAAGGAGAATGGTGACCATATAGAGGTTCATACAATTACATGGGATATAGATAGACTTAATAGTCGCTGTCTTTTTTCCAGGGTTGGGGAGTCTAAACAAAGGGGCATTGGTGAGATGGAATGATTTAAAGAGGACCTGACCTAAGGGTAAAATTTTTCAAACAGAAAATTGTAGGTAGAGGGAGCAAGCTGCCAAAGGAGGTAGTAGAGGCTGGAACAGTTGCAACGTTTATAGGACAGATTCATGGATAGGAAAGGAGCAGGGGTTCCAACCATTTTTATACCATGGACCAGTACCATTAAGCACGGGGTACGTGGAGCCCAGGCTGGTATGCCTGTTATAGAGGAATATGGACCAAGTGCAGGCAAGTGGGATAAGCATAGATCGTTTGGTCAACATGGACAAGATGGGCTGAAGGGTCTGTTTTTGTGCTGTGTAACACTTTGAACCTTCAAGTCTATGAGAAACACGTTACCACACCAGATACCAGCATAACACCTAAGTGTTACAGTGAGGGATTGCTTACATCAGCTCTGGATTTTGGCTCATCTCTCCATGCCTCTTGTGTATGTGTTCTCCAAGCCAGTCCATACAGCCTCATCGCCTGAAACACCTTGCAGAGAGAGGTACAGGGACAAGACCTTCTCAGTTATTAATTCATGAAGCAGTGCAGAACAAGGGCTGTAGCTAAATTTCTTTGCAGTTCAAAGTTCAAATGCAAATTGATTATCAGTTGTTCAGAGATTTATTTTCTTGTGGGCATTCACAGTAAATACAGAGAAACACGATAGATCCAATGAAAGTCTGCACACGAACTGACGGTCAAGCAACCGACATTCAAAAGATAACAAATAGTGCAAATACAAAATTTTTAAAAATAATCAATAAGTAACTGAAAAATATTGAAAACATGAGTTGCAGAGTTCTTGAAAGTGAGGCCATGGACTGTAGGATCAGTTTTGGGTTGGGCTGAGTGAAGTTATCCACTTCAGTCAGATGGCTGAGGGGTAATAACTCTTCCTGATCCTGGTAGTGTGGGTCCTAAGGCTCCTATACTTACTTCCAGATGAGAAACGAGAAGTGAAGATTGCCTGAATGATAGTGGTCCTTGTAGATGTGCTCAATTGTGCGGGGAGGGGGCTTTAATTAACTGTGATTGACTGGGCTGTATCCACTCCATTTTGTCGGCTTTTCTGTTCAAGGGCAATCAAAGCCATTCCTCTGTGTTCTGGAGTCCAGGAACATGGCCAATTCCCTCTTTTCAGCAAGTGAAACTTTGGATATTAAAGCAGTTACTGGATGGTAAAGCTGGGCACCTTGCTGCATGCATTCTTTTCTTCATTTTAAAATGATCCTTAAAAGAAAACTCTCAAATTTTTAATAGTGCCTCATGTGACTCAGTGTCAGATTTCATCTGATAATGATCCAATGAAACGCTTGGTGTGTTTTCCACTCTTAGAGGGACTGTGCAAATACAAGTAGTTATTAATTGTGGCAGTTCGTGGACTGGAGGCGTTTATTTCTGGTGGGGAGTGTGGGGGAAGACAAGAAAGGAATAAAGTGCAGTGAGATGTTAGATTTAGAATCCTAAATCAAATAATGAACGACAGATGAAGTTATGCAATTTGCTTTGAGGTAGTATATTCCAAAATGCAATTTAAGATTTATTAATGCTTCAATCAATTACTGCTGGTTTGGCTGACTATCCTAGTTTAATCTTGCTTGAAGAATAAAGATAAAGGAGGTGATGGAAGGGAGCAATAATGCTGGATGATTCAGTAGGAAAGAGAATGCCAATATGTTATACTCGATATATATTCTGCTAATAACATAATTAATATCTCAAATAGTATCTGGAATGAAGGCAGAAAAGAAGGTGTTGTTATTTCACGTGTCCTGGACAATATCCCATGCCACATCTCTAAAACAAAACTTAATTTATTAGTTACTATGAAGAAGCATGTTATTTGGAGTCAGACGCCACATTTCCAATACACTCACTGGCCAATTTATTAGCTACACTGTACATTTGCTTGTTAATGCAAATCTCTAATTAGCCAACCATATAGCAGCAACTCAACGTATGTTCATGGTCTTCTGCTGCTGTAGCTCATCCACTTCAAGGTTTGATGTGTTGTGTGTTCAGAGATGCTCTGCTCCGCACCATTGTTGTAGTGTGTGGTTATCTGAGTTACTGTCAGTTTGAACCAGTCCGGTCAATCTCCTCTGACTGCTCTCATTAACAAGGTGCTTTTGCCCACAGAACTGCTCACTGGAAGCTTTTTGTTTTTTTTTTGCACCATACTCTGAAAACTCTACAGATTGTTGTGGTTGAAAATCCCCCAAAATCAGCAGTTTCTGAGATACTCAAATCACCCCATCTATCACCAGCATTCATTCCACGGTCAAAATCTTTCAAATCACATTTCCTCCCCATTCTGGGTTTGAACAACAACTGAACTTCTTGCCCGTTCCCACATGCTTTTGCTCATTGAGTTGCTGCCAAATGATTGGCTGTTTAGATACTTGCATTAATGAGCAGGTATACCTAATAAAGTAGCCATTGAGTGTAATTATGATAAGTTGTCCAACAATGGATGGTGTTCCTGGATGGGACTTGCCATGTACACAGAGTGATTATAAGGGCAGAGATTAAGGATACTGCAGAATTCAACTCCCCTCCTAACTAATTGGAACACTATACAGTATGTAGGAAACCACTTGATAGGCAGCCAGCCACAGCCATTCACTCACTTCAAGAGCTGTGATGGTAGAGAAACATACATTAGTGTCATTTATGAAACTTGTAGATCGAAAAATAAGGGCTATGTAGGAGGGAAAGCTTAGATTGATCTCATATGTTAAGAAGGTTCTGTACTGTGCTGTGTTCATTAATGCACAGTTTTTTTCCCCCATCTACTCGGTGTACTGCAGCAACTCACAGTGGGGGTAGCATGGAGTCAGCACAACTCATTACTGTACAGGCGACCGGAGTTCAGTTCCCGTCACTGCCTGCAAGGAGTCTATATGTTCTCCCTGTGACCGTGTAAGCCTCCTCTGGATGATCAGGCCTCCTCCCACGGTCCAAACCAGTTGATAGGTTAATTGGTCATTGTAAATTGTCCCATGATTAGTCTCAAATTAAATCATGGAATTGGTGGGTGGCACAGCTGAAAGGGCCTGTTCCACACTGTATCTCAATAAATAAATAGGGTCTCCGTAGGTACCACAATCTCTACCAGACAGGAAAAGGCCAGCAAATGTACGGGACACAGCACCACCTAGAAGGTCCCCTTGTACCTACACACAAGCTGACTCAGAAATATATTGCCATTCCTTCACCATCTCTAGGTTGAAACCTAGAGCTCTCTACCTAATATCATGTGGGGATATCTATGTCAAGGACTGCAACAATTCAAAGCAACAGCTCACCACCACTTTCTCAAGGACAGCCAGCCAATTAAGTTCAGTCTGCGAAACCCACATTCATTGAGTGAATTAATAAAGCCTTTACATGACACACGACCAAGATCTAGTCTAGTCATCCATCATCATAATGCACCAATTACAAACACAAGAGATTTGGCAGATGCTGGAAATCCAGAGCAAAACACACAAAATGCTGGAAGAACTTAGCAGGTCAAGCAGCATCTATGTATGTGCAGGAATAAACGGTCAAAGTTTTGGGCTGAGATCTTTCATCAGGACCTTACATCATAGTTTAGATGAAGTGTCTTAGCTCAAAACATGAACTGTTTATTCCACTCCATAGACACTTGCTGACCTGCTGAGTTCCCACAGCAATTGGTTTGTGTTGCACCAATTACAAAACCTCTTTATCATCTTTTAGAATATCAAAGGACTTTTTTTGCACAGTACTGTAGATAGAGAGGATGATTCCTACAGTGGGGGAGTCTAGAACCAGAGGGCACATCCATTTAGAACAAAGATGAGGAGGAATTTCTTTAGCCTGAGGATGGAATTCATTATGACAGATGGGTGTGGGTATACTTAAAGAAAACTTTGAATAGTAAGGCTGTCAAAGGTTATAGGGATAATAGGTTGAGAGGGGTAATAAATCAGTCATGATGGAAAGGCACAGCAGACTCAATGGGCTGAATGGCCATATGTTTTATAGTCTAAAAAATCATACAGGGAGTAGTTCAAATGTAATAATGGGTGGAGGATATCAGTTACACTCAGCACATTCAAGAAGCTTTGAGATGAACTCCCTGAAAAGGCATTGAAGGTTATAGACCACCTGTTGGAAACTGGGATGAATATAGTTAAGTACTTCATAATGAGCATGGACATGGAGAGCTGAAGCACCTGTTCTTTATTGTATAATTCTATGACTCATAGCTCAGAGCCTCATAATCTGCTTGGTGGATCTTTCCTTGGAATCAGTAAAGGGCAGCCATACCTTGATATACAGAGGAGATAAGTTCCTGACACTTGTTTCTTAAGTGAAAACTTGTAAATTGGTTGGTGAGTGTGGAATGAGCTGCCTGTGAAGTGCTGGATGTGGGGTCAATTTCAACATTGAAGAGAAATTTGGATAGTTACATGGATGGGAGGGGTACAGAGGGTTGTTGGCTGGGTGCGGGTTGATGATACTAGGCGTATTAATTGTTTAAGACGTACAGCATCTGCAGTGTGCTTTGTGTTTAGTATTAATTGGTTAGCATGGAATAGATGGCCTGAAGTTCCTGTTTCTGGGCTGTAATTTTCTATGAGGATGGTTCAGATGTTTTATGGGTGATTTGGTCCATGTATTGCAAGTTTAATTTTTAAACTTTATTTATTGAGATACAGTGCTGAGTAGGCCCTCCTGGCCCTTTGAGCCGGACAGCCCAGCAATCCCCCAAATTAATCCTAGCCTAATCATGGCACAATTTACAATGACCAATTAACCTGCTGACTGATACATCGTTGGACCGTGGGAGGAAAATGGAGCACCCAGAGGTAAAGCACGCGGTCATGGGGAGAACATACAAAATCCTTACAGACAGCAGCAAAAATTGAACCTCGGTCACCTGTACTATAGAGTTGTGCTAACCACTGCGCTACGGTTTGACCCAATGGGTGAAGAATGGCATACTATTTGTTGCAGCGATGAATCACTTTAACTTGAACATAGAATAAATGGCATTAGGAAAAAAAATGCATAAACAGAATTTGGTAAACTGGTATTGGTTCTTTACTGTCACAAGTACTGAGCCAAAGTGAAAAGCTGTGTGCAAACCAAGCAGACCATGCCATATATCAATACATCAAGAGAATAAAAAGAATACAGAACTTATTGAGCACCAAACACAAAATGCATACTTTGATTATAAACTTCCTTTGATCTTTTGAACACAGGTATTTCCTCAGAGATTAGATCAGAGGTTTGGCTCATGGATGAAAACAAATTGTAAGGCAATGCAGGAGAGAATGGTTAGATCGATCTTAGTGTAGGTTAAAAGGAACACACACAAAATGCTGGGGGGACCCAGCAGGCCAGGCTGCGTCTGTGGAAAGGAATAGAGTTGATGTTTTGGGACAAGACCCTTCTTCAATACTGAAAAGGAAAGGGGAAGAAGGCAGAATAAGGAGGTGGGGGAGGAGAAGGATGACAATTTGGCAAGTGATAGGTGGAAGCAGGTAATAGGTGGGTGTAAAGGGAGGTGAGAGGTGGAAGAGGTAAAGGGCTGAAGAAGAAGAAATTTGAGTGGACCAGGAGTGAAAGGGAAAGAGGAGGGGCTCCAGGGGGAGGTGTTGGGCAGGTGAGGAGAAGGGAATGGGTAAGAGATAAGCCCTAATAGGGAATGGAAAACAAGTGAAGAGGAAGATGGTCAAAATTACAATAAGTTTTAGAAATCAATGTTTATGCCATCGGGTCGGAGGCTACCCAAAAGGATTATGAGGTTTTGCTCCCTCAGCACCTCATATTCCATCTGGATGGCCTCCCAGGAAAAAAAAAGACACCACATACTGTATTCTATGCCCTGATTGTGAAGTCTCCATTCTGCTCCAGTGTAGGAAGTGGGATTTGAAGGGACAGCATTCTGACGTCAACACCACCCACCGCTGATGCTCAATTCACACTCAATCTATTGTGTCTGACAGAATCTTCCACAACAGCTATCCAATTAACTATCCCCACCAGAAATGAGTTCACACCTTCAGAGAAAGTCATGGAGGTGGGGAGACGTCAAAATTAAACTGCTTATGATCTAGATAGTTTGATAGCTCAGATTGAGGTGGATTGTAGTTGGAATTTTTTTTTGTTTGACCTTGAACAATCTGTATTTGGAAGCTGCCATGTGGTATTTGTCAAGGGGCACATTTACCTCACGTATATTTCCATTTAATTTGTCTGAGGTAAGGATTAGAATCAGGATTAGAATCAGGTTTATTATCGGAGACACATGTCGTGAAATTTGTTGTTTTTGCAGCAGTACAATGCAGTACATAAAAATTACTATGTTATGATAAGAAATATGAGAAATAAATAAATAGTGCAGAAAGAGTAAATTAGTGAGGTAACACACATGAAATGTTGGATTCAGCAGGTCAGGCAGCATCTATAGAAGTGAATAAGCAAATTTGAGAAAGTTTATAGATGCTGGAAAGCAGAGCTTCTCAGTGGCCAATCATTTTTAATTCCCATTCCAGTTCACATTCTGACATGTTGATCCATGGCCGCCTCTTGCGGCACAGTAAGGCTACCCTTAGGTGGAGAAGGAACACATTATATTCCATCTTGATGGCGTCCAACCTGATGGCACGCCTATTGATTTCTCCTTCAGGTACACAAATCTGGATCCCATCTCTTCCTTTATTCCCCAAACTGACCTTTCACTTTTTCTCACCTACTTATACTTCCCTCTGGGTTCCCTCCTTCCCTTTCTCCTATGGCCCCCGTTCTCCTCTCCTATCAGATTCTTTCATCTCCAGCCCTTGACCTTTTCACCTAGCTTCACTTATCACCTTCCAGCTAGTCTCTTCCCCCCCCCCCCAACTTTTTATCCTGGCATCTTCCCCCTTCTTTCTCAGCCCTGAAGAAGGGTCTCAGCCCAATGTTGACTGATTATTCATTTCCATAGATGCTGCCTGAACTGCTGAGTTCCTCCATCATTTTGTGAGTGTTGTTTTGGATTTTCAGCATCTGGAGAATTTCCTGTGTTCTAAATAGTGAGGTACTGTTCATAAACCTGTTGGTAGAAGCTGTTCCGAAAAGATTGAACGCATGTTACCAGGCTCCTGTACCTTCTCCCTGATGCTGGTAATGAGAAGAAAGTATGCCTTAGATGAGGGTCCATAGTGATGGATGCAGGCTTCTTAAGGCACTAACATTTGATGATGGAGAGATTAATGTTCATGATGTAGCTGGCTGACTTTCCAACACTCCGCAGCTCTTTTCAATTCTGTGCATTGGACTCTCAATACCTGGTGGTAATGCAACCAATCAGAATGTTCTCCACTGCACGTCTGTTGGAATTTGTTAGTCAAATCTTCTCCAGTTGCCATTGAAGTGTAGCGACTGCTGTGCTTTCTTTGTCATTGCATCAATATATTGGACTCAAGATAGATCCTCTGAGATGTTCAAAGTTCAAAGTAAATTTATTATCAAACTCCATATATGTCACCATGTACAACTCTGAGTTTCATTTTCTTGTCAGCATACTCAACAAGTCTAAGGAAGAATAACCAAAATAGAATCAATGATGGAACACACCAACTTGGGCATTCAACCAGAGTGCAGAAGACAGCAATCAGTGCAAATAGAAAAAGAAAGAAATAATAATAAAAAATAAATAAGCAATAAATATCAAGAAAATTTGATGTAGAGCCATTGAAAGTGAGTTAATTGCTTGTGGGAACAAATCAATTATGGGGCAAGTGAAGTTATCCCCTTTGGTTCAAGACCCTGATGGTTGAGGGGTGGTAACAAGATGGGTGACCCCAGCCATTATCAATGCACTTCAGAGATTGCCTGCCTGGCGTCAGTGGTCACAAAACCAGGACTTGTAATATGTACCAGCTGCTCATACGAGCATCCAGCACCTGCTCCCTTGGCTTCACATGTCCTTGACTGAAGGGTTAAGCAGGTGCAACATCTTGGGCAAGAGAACCTGCAGTCTAGCGGTGGGAAGGAGCACCTTACTCCTCCTTGATAGACACGTACCTCCACCCCACCACTCCATTTCCTTCTGGGCAGTAAATTTTCTCTAGGTTTTTTTAATCATATTTGTTGCAACTGCTGAAATTGATGAGACACGTGTATTGGGATGAGAAAAGAGTCCTTTAGTCATGAGCAGTAAGTTAGTCGTGATGGTTTGGCCAGGCTGGGTTACTGACACTCCACCTTTCTGTTCAACTTTGTGTTTGGCAGAGGGACGAGGAACAATTGTGTTAGGGTTGGCTCGTAAACAGACCTATAAAATTAACCCTTCTACCCCACGTTTGACGTTTAATAATGCTTTCAAGTAGAGATTGAAATAAGTGTTTTGTAAGTCATACAGCAGAGTAACAGACTCTTCAGCCCAGTTGTTTCCATGCCAATCAAGGTGTCCACCAAACTAATCCTATTTGCCTGACTTGGCCCATCTCCTAAACTCTCCTATCCATGTATTAATCCAAATGTCCTTTAAATGTTATCATGGTACCTGCCTCAATTACTCTCTGGTAGCTCATTGCATACATGCTGGTGAGGCCTCACTAGGAGTACTGTGAGCAGTTTTGGATCTATTTTCTCAGAGTGGGTGTGCTGACACTGGAGATAGTTCAAAGGTGGTTCATGAGAATGATTCCAGGATTGAAAGGCTTGTCGTATGTGGAGCATATGGTTCTGGGGTTCAATTCAGGAGAATGAGAGGGGACCACTGAAACCTATCGAATGTTGAAAGGCCTCGATAGAGTGGATGTGGAGTCTGTTTCCTACGGTGGGGGAATCTAAAACCCGAGGATCCAGCCTCAGAACAGAAGGGCATCCTTTTAGAATGGAGCAGGGGAGGAGTTTCTTTAGCCAGAGTGGTGAATTTGTGGAATTCATTGCCACAGGCAGCTGTGGAGGCCAGGTAATCAGGTATATTTAAGGTATTTAAGTTCCCATTCCTTGAGACCTCTCATTTTGTATACCTCTATGATGTCACCTCTCAGTTTCCTATGTTTCAAGGAGTAAAGTCCTAGCTTGCCCAACCTCTCCCTTATAACTTTTGAATATTTAGTAGTCAAAGGTTGCTCTGTTGCCACTGGCAACACTGTGATAGTACTGAATGGAGTCTAAGGTGGGGAGGATGACTGGACGTTCAGCAAACAGGTGACCGCACAACAAAACAAACTCATTTCACTCAGAGAACTGTTGTGCTGGAGAAACTCCCTTAAAGCAGCACACACACAAAACTATGGAGGCACTTCGTAAGTCAGGGAGCATTTATGGAAAGGAATAGTCTGAACAGGAAAGGAATGGGAAAGACTACAGAATTGCTGGGCAATGGGAAGGGGGATAACTAGGAGGAGATAGGTGAAGCCAGGCGGGAAGAAAAGGTACAGGGCTGGAGAGGAAGGAATCTCTTTAACGGGTGATGTGATTAGGGCTGATCAATCTAAGAAATACGGGGCATGGCTAAATGTTGCACAGGAAGTGTGCTTCATATCAGTTTCAGCAGCCTGAGGAACCCACGATAGCAATGTAGCCTGGTAGTGTAGCGGCTAGCGTCACGCTTTTCTGTACAAACTGTGAGATCCTCTTGAGAACTGTGAGGGCTCAGATCCTGCTGCTGTCTATAAAGAGTTTGTATGTTCTCCCCCTGATTGCATTTGGTTTCCTCCGGGTGCTCCGGTTTCCTCCCAGAGTCCGAGGACATAATGGTCGGTGGGTTAATTTAATTGTAAATTGTCCCATGATTAGGGTACGGTTAAATAGGCGGTGCAGCTCGAAGAGCCGGGAGGACAGGTTCCAGGCAGTATCTCAATAAATAAATAAATTACCACGTACTACCTTGGGACTCAGCTTCTTGCAGGCATTTACAGGAAAAGTAACAAATTATAATAACCATGCACAAAGACTGACAAGCAACCAATGTACAACAGAAGACAAACTGCAAATAGCAAAATACTATGAGAGCATGAATTGCAATAGTGAGAGCAGGAGTTGTAAAGAGTCCTTGAATAAGAGTCTGCAGTCACAGAATCAGTTCTGAAAGTTATCCGTGCCTCTTCACGAACCTGGTGGCTTTAGGGTAATATTAGTTCCGGATTGATAACTGTAGAATGCCAGAATAATTCAAGCCAGTGGCACTGATTAATACCACTAAAATTATGCTTCTTTATAAAGAGGGAATCAGTCCTAATTGTTAAGGATTCTGCAGTTCACTATTATAATATTGTCTACAATACTTAACAAATGGGAAGTATATGGCCCCTCCCCTTACCTTTTTATTCTGGCATGTCCCCCTTTCCTTTCCAATCTTGAAGAAGAGTCTTGGCCTGAAATAACGACTGTTTACTCCTTTCCATAGATGCTGCCTGACCTACTACAGAATTCCTCCAGCATTTTGTGTGTGTTGCTTTGCAGAATTCCTCCTGAAAAATATGGTGCAGGTCAACCCAAATGGTTTTAATTGGTTTAGAAACTAATGTTAAAAAACACCAGATTCGAGGATGACATTTGTATTGCAACATAAAGGCATTTTACACCCTTTTGCCTGCCATTTGGCCTTTATTGTTGACTTGGCTCCTGAATTAATTAGTGGCTTGCATAACTGAGGGTCTGGAGATTCTTTGTGGCATTCACCTTATTGGTTTGATCCACTGCTGCCTAGTTCACAGTGTGGGGCTTGGTCAGTGACTGAACACATTGTTCCACAGGCAAGCGGAATGAGGTCGTGAAGTAATGTGTTTGACAGGAAGTGGTTTAATTAGGTGCAAATGTGGCCCTGCTAATCCATTTGAGGTTGTGTTCGTCCTTTGTCTGTGCAGCTTGATCCACAGAAAGGTTATGGGTTTGAGGAATCTCTGGAATGTAGCTGTCTGCATCTCTTTCATCCTTTTCATTGAAAGACATGCGTGCACGCTTGTGCACATACACGCACACGCACACACACACACAAACGCACATGCACACTCTTCTCTTCTTCGTTTGTCCATTGAAATCCGATGATGACGTCCACTCTTTTAACGGTGAGATCTTTGATGTTTATACAGTCCTATCCTGGACCCACAAGCTCTCTTGCAGGTGGAACATGTATATGTGGTAGTGATGGCAACCCTGGCTGCATTTCTCCTGGCTCTCTTCTGCTGTCTTCTGGTTGTTCTTTCCATCTCCAGAATACGAACCCCGTCCCTACACAGCTGTCGCCAAATGTTACGGTCATCAGCAACATCCTCCTGGTCTTCAGGTCTGATCTTGCACTTCCTTAAAGCATTCTTCATCTGATCCTTATAGCGCTTCTTCAGCCCTCCAGCTGAGCGTCGACCATGATATAACTGGCCGTATAACACTCTGCGGGGTAGCCGACACGGAGGCATCCTTATCACGTGTCCCAGCCACTGCAGCTGACGCTGGGTGATCATGGCCTCAATACTTCTGCAGTCGGTCTTTACAAGTATTTCAGTGTGAGGCACCCCCTCACGCCAAGTAATTCCCAGGATGTGCTGAAGGCAGCTTATGTGGAAGCGCTCCAAGGACTTGATGTGATGGCTGTAGGTTACCCAAGCTTCACAGCTATAAAGGAGGGTGGTGACACAGACCACTTGGAATACGGCGACTTTTGTGGAGGGACGAAGGCTTCTGTTCCGAAAGAATCTACGCCAAAGTCTCCCAAAGGCAGCTGATGCCTGTTTAATGCGGCTCTGGATGTCATCAATGCCGCTATCCTCAGATATTTGAAAGATGGCATTACTGACAGCTTTTCATCACCAACAGTGAAGGCAGGCAGATTTGATATCAGGAGGCTCCTGTCTCGTACACACACACACACACGCACGCACGCACGCACGCAACCACAAAATGGAAAACATTTTTAATCAAACAAGACACCCAAGTTACTGGGGGAACTCCAACTGGCCAGACCGCATCTGTGGAAAACAGTACTATCAACCTTTCGGGCCGAGTCCAGATAAAGATTCTCAGCCCAAGACGTTGACTGTACACTTTTTCATAGATGCGGCCTGGCCTGCTGAGTTCCTGCAGCAGTTTGTGTGTGCTCTTCGATTAAAAACACTTTTCTTTGATATTCTGCCCACATGACAGGTGAATGAGCTGGTGCCAGCCCAGTGCCTCCTGGAATACGCTGCTTTTCTTCACAAATTGGCATTATTTCCTCTTTTTGAGCCAGGAAGCTGTGTGTTCAAACGTTGACAGTGTGAAATTTGAGCTGGTAAAGTGGGCTGCAACCATGCCATTGCTGAGGAACACCACTCTGTTTTGAGGTTCCCTGTCATATCTCCCAAAGCCGGACAAAACTCCTTCCACAGAATGGTTTATTTATTTGTTCATTTATTACTGAGATACAATCAACAATAACAAATAGATGCAGTGCGGAACATATTCTTTAGGCTCACTTGGTGCACCGCCCAGCTATTCACTGAGTTAACCCTAGCCTAACCACAGGACAATCTACCATGACCAATCAATCTACTAACTGGTACCCCTTTGGACTGTGGGAGAAAACTAGAGTAGCCAGAAGAAACCCACGCGCACACGGGAAGGACAAACAGACTCCTTACAGTGGACGCCAGAAATGAACTCCAAACGAACTCCCGACACCCGGAGCAGTAAGAGCATTACGCTACTGTGATGCCCCATGATGTCAGAAAGGCATATGGAGTATACACACACACAAAATGCTGGTGGAATGCAGCAGGCCAGGCAGCATCTATAGAAAGAAGCACTGTTGACGTTTCAGGCCAAGATCCTTCGTCAGGACTAACTGAAAGCAGAGATGGTAAGAGACTTGAAAGTGTGAGGGGGAGTGGGAGATCCAAAATGATAGGAGAAGACTGGAGGGGGAGGGATACAGCTAAGAGCTGGAAAGGTGATTGGCAAAAGGGATACACAGCTGGAGAAGGGAGAGGATCATGGGACGGGAGGCCAAGGGAGGAAGGAAGGGGGATGGGAGGAAGATGGAGAGCAGGCAAGGAGTGATTGTGAGAGGGACAGAGAGAGAAAAGAAAAAAATGGGGGGAAATAAATAGGGGATGGGGTAAGAAAGGGAGGAGGGGCATTAACAGAAGTTAGAGAAATCAATGTTCATACCATCAGGTTGGAGGCTACCCATACAACCCATACCCATACCATACAGGTTGTTCCTCCAACCTGAGTGTGGCTTCATCTTGACAGTAGAGGAGGCCATGGATAGACATATCAGAATGGGAATGGGACGTGGAATTTAAATGTGTGGCCTCTGGGAGATTCTGCATTCTCTGGTGGACAGAGTGTAGGTGGTCAGCGGAACGGTCTCCCAGTTTGCGTCAGGTCTCACTAATATATAGAAGGCCGCACCGGGAGAGCATATGGAGTGTTCGTTCCAAGTCCTTGGTTTGTTTAAAGTGGAGTTTGATAGGTTCTTGATTAGTAAGGGTGTCAAAGGTTAGGGGGAGATGGCAGGAGAATGGGGTTGAGAGGGGAAGTAAATCAGTCACGATTGAATGGAAGCACAGAGTCAGTGGGCTGAATGGTCTAATGCTGCTGCTATATATTGTAATCTTATGTTCCTGCAGTATGACAGTGATCTTTGTAACATTTTCTCGGATTCAATAAAACAACAGCTGTGATTTACTTTGATTTGAAGTCTTTTGTCAGGCATAAAGTGCCTAAGTGATTTAACTCCCCACCCTGTACTAACTTCCATCTGGCTGAGTACTGTACAACTGATAAATGAAGATTCATCTTTATATAGCACAATGCTCAGATTTTTGATTCTTCAGTAACGATTTACTGCTGGACAGGTTCTGAAGTTCACGAAAATGATTCTGGGTATTGAAAGGCTTGTCATATGAGGAGCATTTGACTATTCTGGGCCTGTACTCACTGGAATTTAAAAGAATGAGGGGAATTTTGAAAGGAGTCAGTAGAGTGGATGTGGAGAGAATGTTTCCTCTGGTGGGGGAGGCTAAGGCCAGAGGACACAACCACAGAATAGAAGGGTGTCCTTTTAGAATAGAGATGAGGAGAAATTTCTTGAGCCAGAGAGTTGTTAATCTGTGGAATTTATTGCCAAAGGTGGCGGTGAAGGCCAAATCATTGAGTATATTTAAGAAACAGTCTGATAGATTCTTGATTAGTCAAGGCATGAGAGGGAAAATAGATCAGCCATGATGAAATGGCAGAGCAGATTCAAGGGGCCAAATGGCCTAACTCTACTCGTATATCTTACGGTCTAAGAGTGTTAGATTCTGAATTAGTTTCTTATTGTCATAGAGGTACAGTGTAAAATAGGTACGTGTAGCATGGTAGCAGCATAATGGCATGGTTACGGGGAGAACGCACAAACTCCTTACAGACAGCTGTGGGAATTGAGCCTGGGTTTCTGGTGCTGTAGTGACAGTATGCAGTTACAATGCCAGTGATGCAGGTTCATTTCCTGTTGCTGCCTGTAAGGATGATGCACCATCAGTAACTCTAGGAGACTGGAAATGAACGATGGGCTCTTATTAACAGCAAAAGGGGAGCACGACATCTCGAAGACTGAGGGAGGGGCAGTGCCCCAATCGCCTTTATACACGGGTCTGTGGGAGGAGCCACAGGATCAGTCAGCAGAGGGGCTTGTCCAGACAGGTATGCATAGTTTACCACAAAGGAGTTTGTGCGTTGCTCCCCGTGACTGTGTGGGTTTTCTCCGGGTGCTCCGGTTTTGTCTCACTACATTCCGAAGACAAACCAGTCAGAAGGTTAATTGGTCTTTGTTAATAGCCTGTGATTAGGATAAGGATAAATCCGTGGATTGCTGGGGTATGTGGCTTGTTAGGCTAGACGGGCCTGTTCTGTGCTGAATCTCTAAATGAATACATAAAAGTAAACTGCATTGTGGTGCTACCCTAAACTCTCGGCTGAAATCCCTGGAGCATGACTTAATCTCCAACCTTCTGACCTCCAGGCTAGAGTGCTACAACTGAAAATAATTAGCACAATGGTGGGGCAAATACCAAACTGTATTTGTCCTGACCTTGTAATTATTTTCAAGCTATTTTCATGTGTCTTTCAAGATTCAAAGTTAACTATATTCATAAGATATAGGAGCATAATTAGGCCATTCAGCCCATCGATGAGCTGCACAATTTAGAATCCCTCTTAACTGCATTCTCCTGCCTTTTCCTCATAACCTTTAACACCCTGACTAATCAAGACCTCATCAACCTCTGCTTAAAGCGGGTGTTCCCAAACTTAAGCAAAGGATCTGTGCACCCTGAATTGGGAACTCTGGCTTAAAAGATACACAATGGCTTTGAACGGTCATTCTTTCGGCTCGTCCGACATTATTTGTTAGAAGGAATATTTTCTAGTTTGGGACATGATAGGACAGGGAGCCTCAAAACAGAGGGGTGTTCCTCAACGACGGCATGGAAGCAGTCGAGTTCAGTAACTCAAATCCAACACTGCCAACGTTTTGAATGCACAGCTTCCTCGATCTGAAATAGGGAATAATGCCAACCTGTGAAGAAAAGCAGCGTATTCCGGAGGCACTGGGCTGGCACAGCAAATTCACCAGTGGTGTGGACGGAATAAAAAAGTGCAAAGTCTTTCTAATCTACAGTGCGTGTCTTAAACAGCAATTACTGGCTGTATCATTAAAAGATCAGCAACAAAATTAGACCGGCCACATTTTTGGCTCCTTTGCCGTTCCAGTCAATAATTTATTTAGATTTTCTACTGAGTCCTGCAGAGACTACCATTAATATCAATAGTAGCAACAAGTGGCGTGGTAGCAGAGCAGCATAGCAGTATAGCATAACGCTTTAGTGTCACTGACCAAGGTGTTGAGCCTTTTAGTTGTGCTCAAAGGGTGTGGATGTTTCTGCCAAGGGTAGTATTTATTGCCTATCACTAATTGACCTTGAGGAGCGGCTAGTGAATTGCCATGGTGCAGATGCATTACAGGTGTCATCTGAGGACACTTTACAGTTGGCTGCATTGTTTATAGACACATAATCGCCAGAAACAACAGCTTTACCTCCCAGCAGCCCATTCAAAGTTTAACTCCAAAGTAAATTTATTATCAAAATACACATACATTACCACATACTACCTTGAGATTCATTTTCTTGCAGGCATTTACAGTAAAATGAAGAAATACAAAATAATTTCTGAACACAAATTTAGAAGAAGAACTAATACATTAAAAAAGACTGACAAACAACTATTGTGTAAAGGAAGGCAAATTGTGTGAATAAAAAACATATTTGAGAATGAGTTGTAGAGACTGAAAATGCATTAGACAGGAATCAGAATCAGGTTTGTTATAAATGGCATGTGACATGAAATTTGTTAACTTAGCAGCAGCAGTTCAATGCAATGCATAATCTCGCAGAGAGGGAAAAAAAATAAAATAAACAATAATAATAATAAATAAGTAAATGAATTATGGTATATGTATATTGAAAAGATTTTTTAAAAAACATGCAAAAACAGAAATACTGTATATTTTTTAAAAAGTGAGTTAGTGTCCAAAGCTTCAATGTCCATTTAGTAATCGGATGGCAGAGGGGAAGAAGCTGTTCCTGAATCACAGAGTGTCTGCCTTCAGGCTTCTGTACCTCCTACCTGATGGTAACAGTGAGAAAAGGGCATGCCCTGGGTGCTGGAGGTCCTTAATAATGGACGCTGCCTTTCTGAGACACCGCTCCCTGAAGATGTCCTGGGTACTTTGTAGGCTAGTACCCAAGATGGAGCTGACTAGATTTACAACCTTCTGCAGCTTCTTTCAGTCCTGTGCAGCAGCCCCTCCACATCAGACAGTGATGCAGCCTGCCTGAATGCTCTCTATGTTACAACTGTAGAAGTTTTTGAGTGTATTTGTAGACATGCCAAATCACTTCAAACTCCTAATAAAGTATAACTGCTGTCTTGCCTTCTTTATAACTACATCGATATGTTGAGACCAGGTTACGTCCTCAGAGATCTTGACTCCTAGGAACTTGAAACTGCTCTCTCTCTCCATTTCTGAACCCTCTATGAGGATTGGTATGTGTTCCTTCATCTTACCCTTTCTAAAGTCCACAATCAGCTCTCTCGTCTTACTGACATTAAGTGCCAGGTTGTTGCTGCAGCTTCACTCCACTAGTTGGGGTATCTCACTCCTGTACGTCCTCTCGTCACCACCTGAGATTCTACCAACAATGGTTGTATTGTCAGCAAATTTATAAATGATATTTGAGCTGTGCCTAGCCACACAGTCACGTGTATACATAGAGTAGAGCTGTGGGCTAAGCACACACCCCTGAGGTACGCCAGTGTTGATTGTCAGTGAGGAGGAGATGTTAGCACCAATCCACACAGATTATGGTCTTCTGGTTAAGAAGTCGAGGATCCATTTGCAGAGGGATGGAAAGTTGGCCCAGGTTCTGCAACTTCTCAATCAGGACTGTGGGAATGATGGTATTAAATGCTGAGCTATAGGTAGGTGTTTGTGTTGTCCAGGTGGTCTAAAGCCGTGTGGAGAGCCATTGAGATTGTGTCTGCCATTGATCTATTATGGCGATAGGCAAATTGCAATGGGTCCAGGTCCTTGCTGAGGCAGGAGTTCAGTTAAGTCATGACAAACCTCTCAAAGCATTCCATCAATGTCCATGTGAGAGCTACTGGGTGATAGTCATTAAGGTAACCCACATTATTCTTCTTAGGCACTGGTATAATTGTTGCCTTTTTAAAGCAAGTGGGAACTTTTGCCCATAGCAGTGAGATGTTGAAGATGTCTTTGAGTACTCCTGCTAGCTGGTTGGCACAGGTTTTCAGAGCCTTACCGGGTACTCCATCGGGACCTTCCGCCTTGCAAGGGTTCACTCTCTTTAAAGACAGTCTAACATCAGCCTCTGAGACGGAGATTACAGGGTCATCAGGTGCAGCAGGGATCTTCACAGCTGTAGTTGTGTTATCCCTTTCAAAGCGGGCATAGAAGGTGTTGAGTTTATCTGGTAGTGAAGCATTGCTGCCATTCATGCTTTTGGATTTTGCTTTGTAGGAAGTAACGTCTTGCAGACCTTATCAGAGTTGCCGTGCATCCGATGTCACCTCCAACCTCATTCGAAATTGTCTCTTCGCCCTTGAAATAGCCCTCTGCAAATCATACCTGTTTTTCTGGTACAGGCCTGGGTTGCCAGACTTGAATGCCACAGATCCAGCCTTCAGCAGACGACGTGCCTCCTGGTTCATCCACGGCTTTTGGTTTGGGAACGTACAGTATGTCTTTATAGGCACACACTCATCCACACAGGCTGTTGACCCAGGAGCCTGAAGGCACACACTCAGTGATTCGGGAACAGCTTCTTCCCCTCTGCCATCTGATTTCTATATGGACGTTGAACCCATGAACACTACCTCACTATTTTTTTATTTTTGATATTTTGCACTACTTATTTTAACTTAACTATTTAATGGATATATATATATATACACACACATATATATATTTAAGGATCTCTTTTTTCCTCCATATTTATTTATCATGCATTTCATTGGATTGTTGTCATCAAGTTAACAAATTTCATGACATATGCCAGTGGTATTAAATTTGATTCTGATTCTGAGGTTGTGGAATCAGATCAGTGTTGAGGTGAGTGAAGTTTTCCACAGTGATTCAGCTTCAAGGTTAATAACTGCTCCTGCACCTCTGGTGGTTCAGTACCTAAGGCCTCTTCACCTCTTAGCCGATGGTAGCAGTGAGAAGAGTGCATGGCTGGACGGTGGAGGTCTTTGATGATGGATGCTGCTTTCTTGTGGCAACACTTCATGCACTGCAACTGTTGGGGAGGGCTTTGCCTGTGATGGGCTCGGCTGTGTCCACCATTATCCGTCACCTTTTCCATTCCTGGGCTTTGAGGTTTCCATACCAGGTCGAGTTGCAACCAGTTCAGAGACCCTTCACTGTGCATCTATAGAAGTTCGTCAACGTTTTTGGTGACATGTCGAATCTACACAAAAAGTGCCTTCTTTGTGAGAACCTTCTTGATGATCCCAGCACAGTTCCTCTGAAACAAGGCTTCCCAACCTGACCCCTTGTCTAATGGTATTGACTCATGGTATAAAAAAGAGTTGGTAACTGTTAGCACCAAAGAATTTTCACACATCAGATATGTTTAATACAACAACCAGCAGTTTCTCAGTCATTATTTTCTATACTAGTGATTTATTCTGTATACTTTGAACAGAATTCAGATTTCACTACCCTGCTCAGATTTGAATTATTGCTTTACATTGGAGTGTTCTTTGACTATTGCCCAGATTTCCTGGTGGTCTTGGACACTTCCTATTGGAAATTTCCAGCTATTTCTGCAGTGGTTTGGGAAGACCATAGACACAGGGTTTAGAACAGCAATTTAAAATCTAGTACAAGTGCATACTTGCATTTTTATAGCATTTCTTACTTTCCCATTGGGGAATTACTTCTTGCAGTAAGGTGTAAAACACAGCAGCAAATCTGCATTCGAGAGGCACTTTGCTCATGATGATATAATCTGCTTAATGATGCTGTACGGAGGGGAAGCTATTGGCTGGAACATCCCTGTTCCTTTTTGAAGCAGTGCTCTGATTAACATCTTTGTCAAAGAGCAGCAAGGGGCTGTGGTGAATTAGCCTAGATATTTTATATTGAGGTCTCTGGAGTTGGATACTGAAAGCCGATGATGCAGCCTGCACTGTGTGCTCACAAAAATGACAGGGATGCAATTCTGTCTAGGTTACATCATCACATCATATCTCTTCACAATTATCATCATTATATGCCGTGCCGTATGATCTGGGTGATCGTTGTCTTTTTGATCATGATTGTTCATAACAATTTTTCTACAGAATTGGTTTGCCTTAGCCTTTTTCTGAGCACTGTGTTTATAAAATAGGTGACCCCAGCCATTATCAATACTCTTCAGAGACAGTCTCCCTGTCATCAGGGGTTGCATAACTGTGATAGGTATCGGCTGCTCTTGCGACCATCCACCTCCTGTTCTGTGGCTTCACGTGACCCTGATCAGGGTAGGGGGTGGTACTGTAGCGGTGTGCTACATGCAGCGCTAAAATTACGACATGGAGTCGGTAACTGCAGTCGAAGGGAAAAACTTTATTCGAAATCCTCAGCCTCACTTTTAAGCCTCCTTCAACCTGCCCCCCGTGGCGCAGAGGCTCCGAAGCTCTGTGCTCGCAAACCCCTGTAGGCTATCTAATTGTGAGCCGGTTCGGATGTGCCAGGAAATGGGTCGCCACAGTACTAAGCAGGTGCTACACCTTGCCCAACGGTGACCTGCTATCGCCTTTAGTAACGACGTATCTTCACTCCGTCACCCATCTTTTCACTCTGGTTAAAGTAAATTCAGAAAGATGCAAAATCTACCATATCGTGATTTGTGATGGCATGTTAACATAATGCTATTACAGTACCAGTGCCCTGGGTTCATTTCCCACCACTGTACTGGAATCCCTGATAAAAGACTTGGTCTGAAACATCGACTCTATTCCTTTCCATTTCTGTGGCCTGACTTGATGAGTTCCTCCAGCATTTTATGAGCGTTGCTGTAGATTTATGGCATCTGCAGATTTTCTTGTGTTTCTACCTGCATGCTAGCCTTTGTGAATAATGCACTAGGTCACCCGAAGGATGTAGTTACCTTTGATGATGTCAAATCTTACTGTCTATCTCCATTCTTTCCTAAACTAAGAAGCAATTATGAATCAAGCACTCCCTTGGGAATAGAGTTCCCTAGGTTGATTAATTGGATAAACTAATCAACCTGATAAAAGTCGGGTTGATTAATTGTGGCAGGACGGTAGCATAACGGTTGGCGTAATGCTTTACACCACTAACGTTCCAGGTTCAATTCCCACTGCTGTCTGTATGCTTTCCCCGTGACCGTCAGCGTTTCCTCCGGGTGCTTCCACATTCCAAAGACATGCGTGACCTGTGTGTAATTGAACAGTGCGGGCTCATGGGGCAGAAAGGCCTGTTACTGTGCAGCAGCTCCGAATGAAACAAAAACAGTCAGGCTGTTCGGACAGTAAGACTCTTGGAGTAAGAAGGGTCAAAGTAAAAGGGAACAACAATCCAGGTTAACAAATTTTTTACATATTTTGAAGCTGTTTATCTTCAGCAAAGGGGGACATGGTATAAATATTTCAGGAACCAAGTTTAACAAAATTGAATTATAATTTAAAACTGCCAGCTACTTTCCATGACTTCACGACTTGAATGAACTCAGGATGACTAAACAATACAACATTCTCAATCATCCTAAGTGGATCTGGAACTAGCCATCTAGGGAAGAATTGCTCAGTTAAGTTTCTCTTTCGTATTTAGCATCTGTGATATTTTAACCATTAGGTAGCTGTACCAAGGGACATTAATGGGAATATTATTTGGATTTAAATTTGATTCTAGTTTATTGGCTACTTCCCTAGTAATCCTGTTGTTAATAGGATGTACAGTAGAGAGCATTCTAACTGGTTTCATCGCAGCCTGGTATGGAGCCTCTAATGGGCGGAATCTCAAGAGGCTGCAGAAGGTTGTAGCCTCAGCCAACTCTATCGCAGGCACAACCCTCCCCACTACCGAGGATGTCTTCAAGAGGCAGCACCTCAAGAAGGCAGTATCCATCATTAAGGACTCACACCATCTTGGACATATACTCTTAACATTACAGCCATCAGGGAGGAGGTACAGGAACCTGAAGATCAACGCTCAATTATTTGGGAGCAGCTTCTTTCTCTCCTCCATCAGGTTTCTATACCATCTATAAACCCAAGAACACTGCCTCATAATTCCTTTTTTTTGCATTACTTATTTACTTTTGTGATTCTTAGATTTTTATGTCTTCGTACTGCTGCTGCAAAAGGACAAATTTCAGAATCAGAAGCAAATTTATTATTACTGATAGATTATGTGAAATGTGTTGTTTTGTGGCAGCAGGACTGCCATATGGCAGTGATAATAAACGTGATTCTGTTTCAAATAAATCTCCGCTTTTCTGAAATTATTGCCAATCCTGATTTGTCTTATCACATTGCCTAATAAGGTAACAAACCACAATAATTTTTAAAGCCTTTCCCAACTGTGGAAATTACTGTTAGATAAAAGTTCTGTTGTACTTCTGCATGGAATACAGTCAAGTCATTGTCAATAGCACCAGCCCACTTGAATGATCCATAAATTCATTCTGTCTCTGAACAGTTTGCACTGGGAGGGGAGTGTCTGGTCCGGAATGAGATTTGGTGGACTTTATCAACAGATGCAAGAGTACATTGATAAGGAATTGAACTTTATTGAGTAGGTGGCATCATTCTTTTGATATCAAACTGACAGACTGATCTGCATTTATATGACATCGTCTTCAGCTAGTTTTTTCAAAGGGTTTTTTTTAAACAATTGAAATATTTGTCAAAATGTTTGAACTTCAAAGTTCAAAGCAAATTTATAATCAAAGAACTTTTATGTCACCATGTAATACCCCAAAATTCATTTTCTTGGGGGCATTCACAGTAGAATGAAAAAATGCAATATAATCAATGAAAAACTACACCGAAAGGCTGACATGTAACCCATCTGCAAAAGAAGACAAAGTGTGCAAAAAAATATATAATGCTCTGAATATGAGTTGTAGAGTCCTTGAAAATGACTCTGTGGGTTGTGGAATAAGTTCACAGTTGAGGTGAATGGAATTATCTACTCTGCTTCAGTAGCTGATGATTGAACTGTTCCTGGTTTTTGTGGTGTAGGACCTAAGGCTCCTTAATGATGGCAGCAGTATGAAGTGAGCATGACCTGGATGATGTGGGTCCTTTATGGTATAGGCTTATTTCTTGAGGCAGTAATCCTTGTAGATGTGCTCAGTGGTGGGGAGGGCTTTTCTTATGATGGACTGAGCTTTTCCATTCATGGGCATTGGTGTATCCATACTAGGCTGTGATGCAACTGGTCAGAATACATCTTCACTGTGCTTCTATAAAGGTTTGTGGAAAGAAAGGAATTGCCAGTGTTTCTGGATGGATGCAGGGCTTTGTCCCAAAGCATCAACAGTTCCTTTCCTCTCAAAGTTGCTGCTCAGTTCCTCCAGCAGATTACTTGTGATTTGTTCTACTCAAGAACTGGCAAGACTACTTGAATGAATATGTTATCTGAAACCTAACTTTTTCTGATAGAGCAATGCACTCTTTCAGTACTGCATTGGAATAGGATGAGCCTGTAAACTCCTAACTTGACAGTGTTGCCATTGAGCCATGGGAGACACTTCAAAAAGCTTTACATTAAAGGCAACTCTGTATAGTCTTGTGCTTAGTTTAAGCTGAGAGTTCAATACAACAAAGAAAGAGTGAAAGAAAAAAAATATTAGCTTTATTTGTCCCATGTATGTTGAAACTTATAGTAAAATGCATCATTTTGGTCAAATCAAATGTACAAAGATTGTACTGGGCAGCCCACAAGTGTCGCCAAGCTTCTGGCACCAACATAACGTGCCCACAACTCACAAGCTCTAGCCATATATGCTTGGTAATGTCGGCAGAAACCAGGGCGCCCGGAGGAAACCCATGCACTCACTGCGAGAACGTGCAAACTCCTTACAGACAGTGGCAGGAATTGTATCCCAATCTTACAGCTAATGTTGTAGAGCATTGCACTCGTTGCTACACTATCATGCCGCCCTGTAAAGTCAAAAGCACTATATTTAGATAGACCTTATATGGTTCCTTCACGATGATGTAAAGAGTGCCAAGTTCATTCTGTGCTCAGTCCAAGATTTTGACTTGTACATCGATTAAAAGTAAGCAATGGATTTATACTGTCACTAGTTGGAAAACTTTGAACATTCTCTGGAAAACTTGGAACATTTTATATGTAACTGTGACTGCTTTTCAAAAGTAATGAATTAGCCAAGAAAGATTTGGGACATCCTAAGAGCATGGCCAAACACTTTTAATCTGAATTTCTTTTATGCTTGAGTTGCCCCTTTCATTCTTACAAACGTTTGTACTTTCAAAAGGAACTAGCAAGAGCACAATAAAGTGAAGACCAAGACATTGAATAGGACAGAGGTGCATAGTGGTTAGCATAGTGCTATCACAATGCCAGTGATCCGGTTTCAATTTCTGACGTTGCCTATAAGGGGTATGTTTTTGCCGTGACCATGTGGGTTTTCTCTGGATGCTCCAGTGTTCTCCCACATTCTAAAGATGGATGGGCTGGTAGGTTACTTGGAATACTGTGCTCAATTCTGGTCACCTCACTGCAGGAAGGACATGGAAACCATAGAAAGAGTGCAGAGGAGATTTACAAGGATGCTACCTGGATTGGGGAGCATGGCTTATGAGAATAGGTTAAGTGAACTTGGCCTTTTCTCCTTGGAGCGACGGAAGATAAGAGGTGTACACGATGATGAGGGAAACTGATCATGTGGATAGCCAGAGGCTTTTCCCCAGGGCTGAAATGGCTAGCACAACAGGGCATAGTTTTAAGGTGCTTGGAAGTAGGTACAGAGCAGATGTCAGGGGTAAGTTTTTTACACAGAGAGTGGTGAGTGAGTGAAATGGGCTGCCAGCAGCAGTGATGGAGGTGGAAATGATAGGGGTGTTTTAAGAGACTCCTGGATAGGTAAATGAAGCCTAGAAAAATAGAGGGCTCTGGGAAGCCCAGGTAGTTCTAAGGTAAGGACATGTTTGGCACAGCCTTGTGGGCCGAAGGGCCTGTATTGTGCTGTAGGTTTTCTATGTTTCTATGTTAATTGGTCACATGGGTGTAATTGGGTGGTGCAGGCTCATTGGGCTGGAAGAGCCTGTTGTCATGCTGTGTTTCCAAATAATAAATAAATAAAACAAACTGAATTTACGTTGCTTCTTTACCATGATACAATCTCAAGAGGCTTCAAAGTTTAAGTCCAAAGTAAATTTATTATCAAAGTATATATATATGTCATCATATACAACCCTCCTTGTGGGCATACTCAATAAATTCATAATAGAATAATAACACAACAGAATCAATGAAAGACTGCACAGGAGAATTGATCAAATAGAATTGTTTCAGAGCAACATAAGGAGGTGTTGAGTGTAATTATGGTCCTGGTGCACTGCATAAATTACTAGATTAGTAACTGTGAAGTTACCGATCTTCTGGGGACAAGTTCACATTTTGCGATGGCATCAGTGTAAATTATTTTCAGTTGATAATCTTGAGTGCTTTTGATGGAAAGAACTGCTGTTCTTCATGAGAAAGACCACAAAGCTATTGGATTGTTGAAAAAGCTTGTCTGCTTTCTTAATGTTCTTTGGGGTTGCAAATATACCATCCTCATTAGATAGCATAATGTTGTAGAACACTACAGCACAGGCCTTTCAGCCCATCCAGTCTGTGCTGAAATGTTAGTCTTTCCAGCCTCATCCACCCACACCTGGACCATAGCCCTCCATAACCCTCAAGTCCCTAAACTTATCCAAATTTCTCTTAAATGTTGAAATCAAACCTGCAGTCACTGCTTCCACTGGCAGCTTGTTCCAAACTCGCACCACCCTTTGAGTGAAGTTTTCCCTCATGTTCCCCTTAATCCTTTCACTTTTTAGCTTTAACCTCTAGTTTTAGTTTCACCCGACTTCAATAGGTAAAGAAAAGAAAATCTGCGGATGCTGAAAATCCAAGCAACACACACAAAGTGCTGGAGGAACTCTGCAGGTCAGGCAGGATCTATGGAAAAGAGTAAATAGTCTGAAATGCTGACTGTGTACTCTTTTCCATAGATGCTGCCTGACCTGCTGAATTCATTCAGCATTTCATGTGTTCCTCAGTGGAAAAATCTTGCTTCTGTTAAACCTATGTATACTCCTTGTTGTTTTGTATACCTGTATCAAATCTCCCCTCATTCTACTACACTCCAGGGTAATCTATTCCACCTTTCCTTATAACTTAGGTTTTCCAGTCCCGGTCCTTGTAATTTTTTACTGTACATTTTCAATCTTAAACTCCAAATTAGGTGTGGGGGGGATGTACCCATGATGGGTTTAGGACAGGAGTAACAGGTTTACACAGTATTGGTAAAAAAAAGTCTCAAAGATTTGAATCAGAGCACAATCAGGAAAGAGGTTAGGTTGTGGCATGAGGATGCCAAGTAGGGGTTCTCAACCTTTTTTATGTCATGGACCCTTGCCATTCATCGAGGGGATCTTCTGTCCCCAGTTTGGGAACTCCTGATGCGTATGGGTATGTATATGTATATTTGTGTTTGTGTATACGTATGCATATATAATCATGGGACAATTTGCAATGACCAATGAACCTACCAACCGGTACATCTTTGGGCTGTAGGGGGAAACCAGAGCACCTGGAGGAAACACAGAGAAAAACGTGTGTGGTGTGCCGTGTGTAGCTACGAGCCTGGTGGGTGTATTTTTAGGGTGTTTGTGTTTATGTACGATTGTTAGTGTATGCGTGATAATGTATTTCTTCAGGGTGTGTGTGAGTGTGTAAGTGTTGTGTCTAGTGCGATGTGTACACCTTTAATGTGTGTGCTTGTGAGAGAAGAAAAGAAAGTGAAAGAGGATTGTATGCACCATTTACTACTTTTATCTGGTGTCTCTTATAGACCTATTTTTAATTTGTTCTGTTCACATGGTTACCTGGGCAACCACAGGCAAATTAACTGATTAAACCTTGCTTGTTCAGGCAATTAGACTTTATCATGTATTTATTTCAAATCTGGTTCAGAGGTAAAAAAAAGCAGCTTGAGATCCTATTAACTTGCAGGCACTATTTGTAAACAGGGATGGGGAAAACTTCTTCAGGTTGACAGATGTTACTGTTCCTGCATTTCCTCCTTGACTACAGCTTTGCACAGCTACCCCCAGTGAATGGGGCAAATTTAACAAATGGACCTTGCCTGTAAATGTCAAGCGAGGTGTCAGGGATACTCATGTCATGCAATAGATTGTTAAAGCATCAGCTTCGACGTTAGTGACCGCGTGTCAAGCGAGCAGGACTCAGAAAAGACATCCAAGCACAAGAGGTTCTGGTTGGGTTGAGTTTCTGGTTGTTCTCTGATCTTGGCTATTTAGTTGTAAGTGTTTCCTCGCCATGCAAGGGGACATCGTCAGCGCACTGTTGATCCTGGTGTGTCCTCCAAGTGCTTGGCCTTTATATACTTCTCAATCAGCGATTGGCCGTCATTTCAGAAACTCAGTTGTGATGTGGGGAGGAAATCTCATTGCTGATTGGCAGTGTGGCAGACTTTTTGCATTGTGGTCTGGAATTCTGCCCACATCGGCTCAAAAATAGGATCAAGCACTTGAAGGGCACAGCAGAATCAACAGCGCTCTGACGATGCCACCACACATGGTGACGAGGCTTTTGCATGTAAATTGCCAAGATCAGAGAGCAACTCACCACATTCTGCAAATGCTGAAAATCCAGCGTAACACACACAAGATGCTGGAGGAGCTCAACTCGTCAGGCAGCATCTATGGAAAAGATTAGAGTCAATGTGTTTCCGGCTGAGACCCTACATCATTACTCCACCAAATTTATTATTCTGAGCCGAACTATTATTCTGCCTCGTCCCATTGACTCGCAACTGGACCCATAAATACAGGTTCCCCCGCAATCCAAAGGTAGAGCATTCCTATGAAACAGTTTGTAAACCGAAATGTTGTAAAGCGAAGAAGCAATTACCATTAATTTATATGGGGAAAATTTTTGAGCGTTCCAAGACCCAAAAAATAACCTATCAAATCATACCAAATAACACATAAAACCTAAAAATAACACTAACATATAGTAAAAGCAGGAATTATATGATAAATATACATCCTATATAAAATAGAAATATTGTGTGTACGGTGTAGTTTCACTTATCAAAATTGGGAAGACAGCGAGCCAAAGTCAATTTGGAGAAAAAAATCGGCATGTACACGCGTACGTATACACATACTGCATACGCATCTATACGCATGTGCAAACAACTGCCCGCACAAAGTTTCACGTTCATTGTAGTCTTTCTCGGGGTAAACACAAATAAAGTGGGCGAAAATAAAAGCGAAAATCCTCTTTGTTTAGCGAAAACAGGTACTAATGTAGGTCTTTCATAACAGTGAGTTGTCATAAAGCGAATGTTTGAGAAACTGGGGGACACCTTTCACCCTTAACCCATGCATAGGACCAGAATTTGGCCATTCAGCTCATTGAGTCTGCTCTGCCATTCCAACCTGGCTGATATATTATCCTCTCTATCTCATTCTCCTGCTTTCTTCCTGTAACCTTTGATGCCCTTCCTAGTCAAGAACTTATCATTATCAACTTTAAGTGTACAGTTCTGTGCACATACGTATAGCTAGGGTGTCCAAGAATTATGCATAGAACTGTAGTAATTTTAAGTATTGCACTGTACTGCTGCTGCAAAAAAAAACAAATTTCATCACATATGTGAGTGATGATAAAACTGATTCTGATATGGGTTTGTGTTGCGGACTGAGAGTGGGAAGAGGGCAGGGAGAGGGGCATTGTGGTTGGGAACAGGAAGCACCAGAGAGACATTCTGCAATAATCAGTAAACCAATTGTTTGGAATCAGATAACCTTATCTGGTCTTTCAGAGCTGGGTGTGTCTGCCCCCCCTTGCCACCCTCCCCACCCCACCGATGCCACTCCTTCTCTGCCATCTGGCCCACACCTCTCCCCCAGTGCTCCACCCTCACTATTCCCAACATCCTTTGCTCCTGGCAAATTTACGAACTCGCTCTCTGCTGCACATTGACAAAGACAGTACTGTGCAAAGGTCTTAGGCACCCAAACTATATATCGAAGAATTTTGGACAGTTCTGTACCAAATGACTTGGCCTCTACTGCTGTCTGTGGCGATAAATTCAGAGATTTTCCACCCTCTAAAAAAAGACTGCTTGCATTTACCCTGTCTATATCCCTCATCTTTTGTGTACCTGGTAAGCTAAATTCTGTGACTGTGTGCAGTAGACTGCAGATATACTTTTTTGTTTTTCTTTATTTAAAATGGCAAATAAGGACAGGATTTGGGGAACACGTTTCATTCAACCTGATGTATGTGTAGGTGAATCTGTCGTTTAGGTTTGATAGGGTATGACATTTTTCAAAACACTGTGACGTAGTGCGAGGGAAGCCTTATGAGTAAGAATTTCACCCTCCGCTGGATTTAAAGGAGTCTACAAGAGCACCAGAGGTAGAAATCCTGTATCCACTTAAAATAATTCATGGAGTAATTGTCACTGCTGAGGATGGGAGACCAAAGTAGTTTTAGGTTATTGGCAAGCATGGGGTTAAAAATGAATAAAACACCACAGATGCTGTAAACCTGAGAATAAAACAGAAAATTCTAGAGACTCAAGAGATTCCGCAAATCTGAAAACATTGAGCAATGCATACAAAGTGCTGGAGGGACTCAGTAGGTCAAGCTATGCAGGGGAATAAACAGTTGATGTTTTGGGCTGAGACCTTTAGTCCTGATAAAGGATCTCTGCCTGAGGCATTGACTGTTTATTCCCCTCTTTAGGAAAATCTAGAACTGGTCAGCAGTTGGGGCAGTGTCTGTGGAACGAGAAGCAGAATTCAAAGTTCAATGTTGAGGCTTTAGATCAGAACCTCGGGGAGAGAAAAAAAAAACAGGGTCATCAGTTTAAGTAACTGGTAGAGAGATTGGAGGGAAGATGAGGAAAAGGTTTATATCGCAGAAGATGCCAAGGATCTGTAACTCAATGGACTCATGGACTAAATGGCTGATTTATGTATTTGTAATCTTTTCTAAATATTACTTGTAAAGTGTCTATGTGTGCATCAAAACACAAATGTACTGATTATTAAAACAAATCCTTCAACATGTGCAATCTGTTTTTGATGTGTTTTTAAAGTTTTATTCCTACCCTTGTGTTGAACATATAGAACAAAGAACATAGAAGTCTACAGCACGTTACAGGCCCTTCAGCCCACAATGTTGTGCTGACCATTTAACCTACTCTAGAAACTGCCTAGAATATCCCTACCACTTAGCCTCTATTTTTCTATGCTCCATGTACCTTTCTATGAGGCTCTTAAAATACCCTATTGTATCTGCTTCCACCATCACAACTGCCAGTAGTTCATATTCAGTATTGAAATAAGTTATTTGTTTTCAACCACATCACAAAAGTGGTATTTTTTTGGGAAATGCATTCTTACACTCAGTGGCCACTTCTTTAGGTACACCTGTATACCAGCTCATTAATGCAAATATCTAGTTAACCAATACTGCGGCAGCAACTCAATGCATAAAAACAAGCAGACATGGTCAATAAATTCAATTGTTGTTCAGACCAAACATCAGAATGGGAATGAAATGTGATATAAGTGACTTTGACTGTGGAATGATTGTTGGTGCCAGATGGGGTGGTTTGAGTATTTTAGAAACTGCTGGGATTTTCACACACAGCAGTCTCTGGAGTTTACAGAGAATGGTGTGATAAACAAAAAGATATACAATATATATATCCAGTGAGCAGCAGTTCTATGGGCAAAGATGCCTTGTTAATGAGAGGTCAGAACATAATAGACAGACTGGTTCATGCTGATAGGACGGTGAGAGTAACTCAAATAATCAGGCATTACAGCAGTGGTGTGCAGTGGTGATCTGAACCTTGAAACAGCAGTAGACAGTGAATTTACACTCAGTCGCCACTTTATTAGGTACCTAATAGATGATCACTGGGTGTATGTCAGATGTGTGTATCTGAGGTACACTATCCAGTCACTTGTCTAAGTTACTAAGGCAAAGTATTTGTAAGTTTTACCCAAACAATATTCTGTGGCATTGCGTTTGAAGGTTTGTTGAGGTGGAATCTGCAGTGTGCAGTGTGCAGTGTGGCCCAGAACTGGAGCAATAGTTTTTCAGTCCTATTGTCTGTTTTTTCATTGGAAGTCAACAGTACTCCCTCAGAAGATGAGTTCAACTTTCTAGCCTTTATTTTGCAATAGTGCTTTCAAAGACAGATGTTGAAAGACGAATTGCTATCAAAGAAGGTTTGCTCCTGCTTATCAGTCTCAGTTATATCAGCTTTCTGCAGGTTTGGGTCAGTGGTGGAAGTCCTGTTGAGCAGTTTCTTAACAATGAGGGCTTTATGACTGCTAGATTCAGTCAAGGCTGAGTCATGACTTCATGGGCAGGAATGGGATCAATGTCAAGATTCAAGTTTCAAGGTCGTTTAATGTCATTTCCAGTGCACAAGTGTAAAAGAGAACAGTTTATTTATTTATTTACCTTTTGAAATTTAGCATAGAATAAATTCTTACTTTGATCCCCTGATTTAATCCTAACCTAATCAAAGGACAATTTACAATAACCAATTAACCTACCTACCAGTACATCTCTAGACTGTTGGAGGAAACCAGAACGACGGTCATGTGGAGGACGTACAAACTCTTTACAGGTAGCAGTGGGGATTGTTGCTCCAGAGCCAATGCAGCTGAAAAATAAAGCACAATAAGACAAAAAGCAGAACAATAACAAATGACAAAATAGATATCAGTACAGAAAGCGTCAAATTAACTTTATTATTAAAGTCTGTGTACTACCCTGAGATTCATTTTCTTGCAGGCATTCACAGTAGAACAGAGAAATGCAATAGAATCAATGAAAAACTACACACGACGACTGGCTAAAAACCAATGTGCAAAAAAAAGACAAAATGTGCAATTAAAAATAAATAAGTACTTAAAAATAGTACTGAGAAGATGAATCATGCAGTAGAGCCCTTGAAAGTGAGTCAGTTTATTGGGGATCAATTGCTCCTCCCTCACAGAATCTGAGGGAACATTGTTACCCGTTTGTAAAAAAACCTCAGCTCCTCAAATGGTTAAACAAAAATGCCAAAGTTCCTTCCACTTGGTGGCTGTAACATATCGGTAATATTCAGCAGCCGTGCAAAGTGCTTCAGTCTGCTAGGAGCAAGATGCAGAATTGCATTACAACAGGAGCACACTGCTGTAACAGACTGGCTCAGTGCCAACAATTCCTCACTTGCCCTCATCTTTAACCTAACCTGCTGCTTAAAGTAAACCACAAAACTGGCATTAAGACATCCGGATACCTCAAAACATCTCTAACCTGTCAGTGAAGCAGTGTTCTGCAATATGCCTGGTGTTGCAATGCAGGAAACAAAGCAGGTAATCTGCACAGAGCAAGCTCCCATGATTGACATCGTGGTAAATAATGAGCAACTCACACAGAATGCTGGAGTAACTCATCAGGCCAGGCAGCTTCTCTGGAAATTAATAAACATACGTGAGCAGTTTCAAATTCCTGAGTGTCAACATCTCTGAGGATCTATCCTGGGCCCAGAGACGACGACGACTATCTTTCATTTGGGGTTTGTGGAGATTTGGTATGTCACCAAAGACACTCGTAAATTTCTACAGAGGTACCATGGTGAGCATTCCAACTGGCTACATCACCGTCTGGTATGTGGAGGGAGGCAGGAGTGTTGCTACTGCTCAGGATTGAAGTAAACTGCAGAAAGTTGTGAACTTAGTCATTCCATCAACGACACTAGGCTCCGTAGATTCCAGGACATCTTCAAGGAGCGATTCCTTAAGAAGATGTCATCCATCAATAAGGACCCCCACCACTCAGGACATGCATTGTTCTCATTGCTACCATCAGGAAGGAGGTGCAAGAGGCTGAAGACACTCACTCAGTGGTTCAGGAACAGCTTCTTCCCCTCTGCAAGCAGATTTCATTAAACCCATGAACACAACCTCTCGGCTATCTTTACACGACTTTCTGTATTTAATTTAAGTATTATATATAATTCACAGTTTATATTATTATGTGTTGCATTGTATTGCTGCTGCAAAAAGCAACAAATTTCATGACATGTGCTAGTGATATTAAACCTGACTCTGATTCTGACCTTGGGTCGAGCCCCTTCATCAGGACTGCTGCTCGACCTGCTGAGTTTCTCCAGCACTCTTCAGCGTGCCGTTTAAGATTCAAGATTGTTTACTCAGTACACAAGTGTAAAGAAGAACAAAATGGTTCTTACTTCTGATCCGACGCAGCATAAGAAACACAATAATCATTAAAAATATCACAGTGATATAAATAGAAAAGGATCCTAAAAAACGCAATGTACAATTATCTGTTGGCTGTGGCCGTAAATACATGAGGTTTCCAGCATCTGCAGGATCTCTTACGTCTGTGGTAAATAATAGATTTTTAAAAAGTGATCCATCTTGTTTTGAGGATAAATATTGACCAGTTAAGCAAATCCCTTTCTTTGAACTAATACATGGATTATCCTTTATCACCTGCTCAGAGACCAGATTGGCTGCAGTTTGAACTTCTGTAAATAATGGCAGTGTCATGCTCCCTCAGTTCCATGCCAAGATCGTCAGCCTATGTTTTTGGTGGTGGGATATTAGGTAGCTTGAGATTGCGTGCAAGTTCTTTTTTAAACTGAATCCTTTTTGGGGGTTTTGCTTTAGTAGGGTTTTCTACATCAATGCAATTTACAGAGTTTGGGTGAACTTGGATTGTTTTCTGTGGAGTTTGGAAAACAATTAAAGTCAGAGGCATTGTAAGAGTCAGAGCAACACACATAAAATGCTGGAGGAACTCAGCGGGTCAGGGAGCTTCGATGGAATTGAATAAACAGTTGACATTTTGGACTGAGACCCTTTGTCGGGACTGGAAAGGAAAGGGGAAGAGAAGCCAGAGTAAGAAGGTGGGGTAGGGAAAGGAGCACAATCTATAAGGTGATAAGTGAAACCAGGTGGGTGGGGAGGGGGATGAAATAACAAACTGGGAGATGATAGGTGGAAAAGCTAAAGATAGAGAAAAATGAATCTGATAGGAGAGGAGGTTGGACCATGGGAGAAAGGGAAGGAACAGGGGCACCAGGCAGAGGTAATAGAGAGGTGAGGAGGAGAGAAGTGGCAAGACGGGGGCCAGAATGGGGAATTGAACTAGGGGGAAGGTGGTGGGAGAATTGAAATTACCGAAGTTAGAGAAATCAATATTCATACGATCAGGTTGGAGGCTACCCAGACAGAAAGTGAGGTGTTGCTCCGCCACCCTGAGAGTGGCTTCATCCTCTTCATTGTAGAGGAGACCATTGACAAACACAACAGGATGGGAATAGGAATTAGAATTGAAAAGGTTGGCCACCTGGAAACCCTGCTTTTGGTGGGCTTCAGATAATTTGAGTCTTCTTTTCCTAGGATGGAAATGGTAAATACTAGAAGGTATTGTTTTAAGGTGAGAGGGGAATACTTAAAGATAGTTTTTGAGAGTGGTATGTGGCTGGAATACCCTCTAAACGAGGTGGTGCTGTAGTTAAGAGGCATGTAAGTTCAAATTTTAAAGCAAATTTATTATCAAAGTACATATATGTCACCATATACAACCGTGAGATTAATTTTCTTGTGGGCATAATCAATAAACCTATAGAATAAAAACCATAATAGCATCAATGACAATCATGTGAACAGGCAGGGAATGGAGGGATAAACTGAATGAAGGCAGATATGCGGCTTAAAATTAGCAGAATTGAAAACAGAGCAATTGTGTGCCGAAAGGACTGTTTATATACTGTACTGTTCTGTGCAGTGCCATCCAGTCTTAGTCTAGTAGCTACTTAATTTAAGGCTCTGTGTAAACAACATTTTAGTGATTTTTCCAATAATATTACTCTGAACTGTGACACCACACTATGGTCCGGGAGCCGATCAGTGGGAGTCGGTAGTTTAAATGGTTTGGCACAGACTAGATGGGCAGAAGGGCCTTCTTCAGTGCTGACTTTTCTGTGACTCTATGACCCTAAAAGAGAGACAAGATGAACTACACATCCATGTCACTATCAGAGAGAGAAAAGTCATTTCAGATGAGTAACTAATATGGTAGGAAGGTGGGAGGGATGGAGAGAGATGAACTGGACACTGCCAGCTCTTGAAATCAAACGCTGACTCAGTCTTCCAACTCTGAAACATAAAACTCATTTTATCTCCCAGCTGTTCACCAAGAAATCCAAATTAACATTAAAGCATACTTTATGCATGGAGCAGGTTTTAGTATCCGATTATGAAAAGATAAATGTAAGCCTTACGGGAGGTTTTAACTATCTGATCTCGCTTTTGTTAAATGTTGCGAATCAGCTCAAATTTGAATCAACATCTCAGATTTATTTCAAGCTGGCGGCATGCCAGAATTTTATTTCCTAATTGTGTATTTTTTAAAAAATATATTGGGTGATGATAGCGCAGCTGGAATGCTGTGGCAGGGAGAGATTGAACAAGTCGTACATTCTGAAACAGGAGAGAATAGGATTTGTTTCCTTGCCATTCACTTTCGTTGCTGTAGGTTCAACTCATTTACTCTCTGTGGGCTCTCGTCATTCAGGCCTTGCAATGCTTTGTATTAAAACAGTGAAAGCATTTCATGCCTCCAGCTCATAGAGTAATGCAGTCCAGAAGTGAATTCTTCTGCCCAACTCGTCCATGCCAACCAAGGTCCTAGTGCGAGGGGTGACCCAGTGCTTGGGGGACAATTTAAACACCGGCTTGGATGGGTTGAAAAGTCCGGGTGTCAGGGACCAGAGAAGAGTTCTGCTTGCTGCTTTGTGAGTTCATTCTGCTCTCCACGGTGCTGAGACTGTGGCCTACTCCAGCTACACAAGGCTTCATGATGATTTGCCCTGCTGTGTGATGAACTGAGGCTGTGGCCCACTTCAGCTGCTCCAGGCTTCATGTCTACAGACTCACCTTCATTCTGAATGCTGATGCTCGCTTTTTTTTTGTTTGCACGATTTGTGTTTTTTTTCCCCCTCCCTCTCTCTGCATATTGGGTGTTTTTAGTCTTTTTTAATGAGTACTTTTGTGCTTCTTGTGTTGTGGCTGACTCTAAGGAGGTGAATCTCAAGGTGGTATAATTTACAATTAATTTGATAATGTGTAATTTGAAACTTGAACTTTGGCTGAAACTTGTCTCATTTGGACGCATTATCCAACCTTGATGGCACCAACATTGATTCCTCACGTCATGTTTTCCCCTCACCCTTCTTTTTTTTCTCTTATTCCTCCTCCCCATCACCCACACTGTCCTCCTACTGGTTCTTCACCTCCACCCCTTTATTCATGGTCTACTGTCCTTTGCCCCCCTCTTCTGCCTGTCATCTTCCAGCTTCTCACACCATTCCCATTTCCCCTGACCTCCCACTTAACTTACCCTTCTCACCCGGAATCATCCATCACCCGCCAGCTTGAGGTCCTCCTCCTCCCATTCCACCCCCCAATTCAATTCTGCTTTCTGCCCCCTTCCTTTCCAGCCCAGAGGAAGGCTCTTGGCCCGAAATGTTGACTGCTCATTTCCCTCTCTAGATACCCTCTGACCTGCTGAGTTCCTCTAGCATTTTGTGTGTATTGCTCCATTATTGTCACTAAGTCAGTGAGGTAAAATGCTTCTCCAAGAAAGATTTTGGTTGGCAACTCTCCTGATTCAGCTCCGAGACACCAGTGACTTATGACTGGAACTCCAAACTTACTGGACAATCAAGTATCTCATCTATTATGCAAGTTATTTGGTTGACAAATCATCAGAGGAGCAGCATCTTCTGACATCAAGCGTTGGATCATAGGATTCACCGTTCAAAATTACTAGCTGGCTGTGAGGTGTGGTGAGGGGAAATTGTACGAGTCTTTCTGGAAACAGGCATAACTGCGCCAGTTATATAAGACTGATATTCAGAGTTGAAAATCAGAATCAGACTTGTTGTTATGTATGATGTGAAATTTGTCATTTTGTGGTAGCAGTACAGTGCAAAACAGAAAAATACTAGAAAGTACAAGATAGATAGATAAATTGATAGATAGATATGTCCAGGAATGTACAAGATCCCTCAGAGTCCTGCTGCCTACATTGCCCACGAGGAGTCTGCCGGCTGAAGGGTCTCTAAGTTAGGAGCTGGTTTCTGGATCCATAGGTGGAGTGATAAATTGTTCAATCAATAAGCTTGCTGCAATTCTTGGTTTAAATCCTCTCCACTGCCAGCACATGTTTTTTGGATAAGGGGCCCAGAACTGTTCACAATATTCACCTCTCTAGCTTTTGAATTCACCAGTTTTCATCTGGTTTCACCTGTCCCTGGCCAGTTTATGCTCCTTCCCCTCCCACCCCCACCTTCTGACCATGGCTTCTTCCCCATTCCTTTCCAGTCCCGATGAAGGAGCTCATCCCGAAACATTGACTGTTTATTCCTTTCCCTGGATACTGCCTGACCTGCTGAGTTACTCCAGCATTTTGTGTGTGTTGCTCTGGATTTCCAGCAGAATCTCTTGTGATCATTTTTTTTAATTTGCCTCTCAAACTCTCCATGGGCTCTGGTCTCTGTCTATCCCTACACCCACCTCCAACATTATAATCCTCCAAGAGAGATATGCTCCTCCAATATCAATCCGTTGATAATCCCTGCATTTAATTGCCCCTTCATTTGAGGCTATTCCTCTATTGCCAATCTCTGGAATTTAAACTTGTTGCTGCTTCATCTCTCTTCTCTTTTATGAGGTTTCTTATGTCTTCCAACTCTCAGTTACCTGCCCTAATGTGCAGGGAATTGTTAACGACAACGTTCTGATCATAAGATTCAAGATAGTCCAGATTAATGTCATTTCCAGTACTTTAGTATATAGGGGAACAAAATAATTGTTGCTTTGGATCTGATGCAGCACAATAAAAGCAAGAACAGAATAATAAATAAAAATAAATATAAAAACACAAGATAGCTTGTTTACATAGATTGATTGTATGTCCATAAAGTGACGTTAGGCATAGCATTGTCTGTATGCAAGGTGACTGACAGGGATCGATAAAGTAGTGATGATGAGGGTAGTGCTTTGCTAAGTAGTGGGTGGAGGTGATGAGCACCCTTATTGGAAGAGGTGATGGGTTGTGCAATGTTTTATTTAAGCTGTGGCAATTGGTGTAGGTTTTATTTCCATATTTGGCCAAGAGTATTGCAATCATTTTCTGACCTGCTGAAATCTGAATCCTATATCCATTTTCCTTCATTGTCATCCAGACTTCATTACTGCATGGAGGACACTGAATTCAGTTCAGTGTTTGTTCAGGAACATTTTTTTGTGATTCACCGTCCTTGCTGAATTTCTCATTGAAAGCAATCAAATATTGACGACTAGAATAGAAAAAATGACGAGGAAGGTTTTATAAGGCATTGGTCGGACTGCACTTGAAGTTCTGCAAGAAGTTTTGGGCCCCTTGTCTAAGAAAGGATGTGTTGGCATTTGAGATTGAGATAGAAGGAGATTCATAAGAATGATCCCTGGAATGAAAGGATTAAGATATCAGTAGTGTTTAATGGCTCTGGGCCATTAAAGTTCAGAAGAATGAGGGGAGGTTTCATTGAAACCTATTAAATATTGAAAGGCCTGGATAGAGTGTACGTGGAGAGGAAGAGTTCTAAAGTGGGGGAGTTTAAAATCAGAGGCCACAGCCTCAGAATAGAAGAATGCTCCTTTAGTTTGGAGAAGAGGAGGACAAGTCTTAGGGTATATTTAAAGCAAAGGTTGACAGGGAAAATAAATCAGCCATGATAGAATATTGAAGAAAATTTGGAGGGCTGAATGGCCTGATTCTGCCCCTATGCTTTATGATCCTATGGTCTCCCTGACGTTACACACAGCTCCCTCCTCCATAACTTGTCCAGACTCAAGGCAGCAGATTTTCATGTGCACGAGGTAACAAACTTTACTAGCAGGCTCTCAGCTGCTGCTGAAGTTTACAATGTCAAGTTCATGGTTCAAAAAAAAGATCATTGGCATGATGGCAAAACAACACACCCACTGATGTGAACCAGAATTTCCAGTCAAACGCATTGTTCGCTGTGAAAATTTGGCAGGAAATTTGCTCCAGGGCTTGTACACTTGAAGTTCAAATAAATAGTGGAGTAATGCTGCACAAAAAAAAGGGCTAGAGAGAACCCCAGCAGAAATCGACGCAGATTGATGGAATTTTAAGTGTTCATTGGATCCTGTGTTCTTGTAAATTGGACTACGGCAGCTGCTGAATTTGATGCTAAAGCCAGCTTTGCTCAGGGTCATGATGACAAAGGTAATCAAAAAGTTCAGTGGCTTTCAACTTAGTTCTCAGTTCTCTGAGTGTGTTGTTGCAGGTCATTGGCTGACAAGCTGGAAAGCCAGACTGAGGCCAGGACCACAAGGCTGAAATAGAGTGGATGTGGGAGAGGATGTTTCCTTTAGTGGAGGAGTCTAGGACCAGTAGCCACAGCCTCAGAATAGAGGGATGTACTTTAAGAGTAGAGATTAGGAGGATATATTTATTTATTTGTCTGTTTGTTTGTTTATTTATTGTTGTTGTTATTATTGTTATTATTTTGTATTTGCACAGTTTATTTTATTTTGCACACTGAGTGGGTGTGGTTATTCATTGATTCTGTCATTATTATTATTATTATTATTATTATGGATTTATTGATATGCCTACAAGAAAAAGAATCTCAGGATTGTATATGGCGACATATTAAACTTTGAATTTCATTAGCCAGATGATGATAAATCTGTGGAATTCATTGCCACAGATGGTTGTGGAGGTCAAGTCATTGGGTATATTTAAAGTGTAGGTTGATAAGTTATTGATTAGCTGCAGCCAGAAGGCAGGAGAATAGAGTTGAGAAGGATAATAAATCAGCCATGGTGGAATGTCAGAGCAGATTCAATGGGATGAATGGCCTCATTCTGCTCCTATATCTTATAAAATGTAGAAGCAGAATAAGTCCATTTAGCCCATCATTTTTTCATGGATGATATTTTTTCTTTGTACATGCATTCTCCTGCCTTCTCCTGTAACCCTTAAACTCCTTAACAATGAAGAGCCTAACAACCTCTGTCTCAAGTACATCCAATGACTTGGCCTCCACAGCCAGTGGGATGGGAATTCCACAGATTCACCGCCTTCTGTTTTAAGAAATACTTCCACATCACAGCTCTAAAGGAATACTCTTTATTCTGAGATTGTGCCTTCAGATGTTAGACACAGATGTTCTACTAATGGAAACATCGTCCTTACAGCCAATCTATCCAGGCCTTTCAATAGTTGAATATTAAATGACCAGAGTAGATTGGTGTCCATTCAGGGATAGGTGATCTGGTTTGGCAAACATGCCCTCTTGCTAAGGGCAAAAATAATTCAGATATTCAACATTATTATAATATTTTTGCATTTTCTACAGTTATTTTTAAACCTTTTCATTTCAAAATCACATGCATGCATTTATAGATCTTAAAGTTTTGATTGAAGTCAGAGAACTTGGGAGAAAAAGTGACTCAGCAGACTTTAACACTGCAAGCAGTGAGTTGTTTGCCTTTGTTGGTTTCCCTTCTCACTGTGAAAGGAGGACAGCTCTCTGTCCCATAATTAAGGAGAGGAAAAGCCTGTGGCATGTCGAATTACTGGATGAATGATTAGCTGCAGTTGTACTGCGGATCATGGACTCTCTTGGGGGCTTTGCTATTGCTTGCTTGGTGGACGGAGGGTGCTGATGCTTTTTTTTTGCTGAAGTAAGTGGGGCGGGAGCTTGTTGCCTTGTTGCTGCTTGTGTGTGCGGGGAATTTGGGATTCTACCACTTTTACTGTCACTTGTTCTTTGGCGCAATCTTCTGCTTTCATGGATGACTACAAAGAACAAGGATTTCAGGTTGTATATTGTATACATTTGCTGATACTAAAAGAGCTATTGAACTATTGATTTGTCACATGTATTGTAAATTAAGACATTGAAACATAGAGTGGAATGTCTCATTTGCATTAATGACCAACACAGTCTGAGAATGTGCTGGAGGCAGCCCAAGCCCACAAATACAAGAAAATCTGCAGTTGCTGCAAATCGAGAGCAACCCACACAAAATACTGGAAGAACTCAGCAGGTCGGGCAGCATCTATAGAAATGAACAGATGATGCTTCAGGCTGAGACCCCATGAGTCTGGATGAAGGATCTTATCCTGAAACATCGGTTGTCTACTCTTTTCCATAGGTGCTGCCTGCCCTGCTGAGTTTCTCCAGCATCTTGCATGTGATACAGCAGCCCACAAGTGTTGGCGTGCTTCTGGCGCCAACATGGCATGCCCACAACCCACTAACCCTGTTGGAATGTGGGAAGAAACCAGAGAATTCAGAGGAAGCCAGTTTGATCATGGGGAGAACAAACAAACTCTTTATAGACAGCAGCAGGAATTGAACCCCAATCTTCTGAACACTGGCGTGTAAAACATTATGCTAACATTATGCTACAGTACCACAGTTATCCATTGTTAGAAACATTTCATTTCAGTGTAGCATTGGGTTGGAATCCTCTTTCTGGGCATTGCTAGAATACCGTCCTGGATGATTTTGAGGTTGTTATTCATGTTTTTGTCCAGCCTCTGCTGAGGTGTACCTCAAAAATTTGTCTTTTCAGAAGTAGAAAGTTTACAATGAATTTTAATGCTTTCTGCAACATTGATATGGTCCAAAGCTATTTACATCAAATGACATGCTGGTATGGTCAATTTCTGTTCTACTTGACTTTGGTTTTAGACTTCTGGGATACACTCATTGGCCACTTTGTTAGGTACACCTGTACAGATATCTAATTAGCCAACCATGTGGCAGCAACTCGAGGTGTAAAAGCACACAGACATGGTCAGGAGGTTCAGTTGTTACTCAGACCAAACATCAGAATGGGGAAGAAATGTGATCAAAGTCACTGTCAATATTGAATAGTAGTTGGTGCCAGATGGGGTAGTTTGAGTATCACAGTTACTGTTGATTTCCAGGGTTTTTCCACATATAACAGTCTCTAGAGTTTATGGAGAATGGTGCAAAAGCAAAAAAAAAAAACCACAGTGAGTGGCAGTTCTGAGGGTAAAGTGCCTTGTTAACGAGAGAAGTCAGAGGAGAATAGACAAACTGTTTGCCGTTGACAGGAAGGTGACAGTAATGCAGTAACCACATGTTACAACAGTGGTGTGCAGAAGAGCATCTCTGAATGCACCATATGTCAAGCTTTTTAGTGGATGGGTTACAGCAGCAGAAGATCATAAACACTTAACGTACACTCAGTCGACAGTTTATTAGTTACAGTTGGTAATTAATAAAGTGGCCACTGACAGTAAACGAGATCCCATGAATAGCAATGGTTGAAATGACCATTAGCTAATTACTTTTGAACAAACTTTACTCATCTTCACTTGCCCAATCACTGAAAGGTTTCCATAACCAATCGACTCACTTTGAAGGACTCTTTATTTCATGTTTTTGATATTTATTTATTTATCTATCTATCTATATTTATTTATTTAATTATTGTTTATTTCAGTTTGTGTTTTCACAGTTTGTTGCCTTCTGCACTCTGGCTGAATGCCCAAGTCTTTCATTGATTCTGTTATTCTTATCATTCTACAGATTTATTGAGTAAATGAATCTCATGGGCTGTATATGGTGACATATATGTACTTTGATAGTAAATTTGCTTAGAACTTTATGTAATTGGAGGTTAAGTGTTGGGCATGACATCTGGATGGACTTCATTTTCCTGTCCCTGTGACCATCTAGGGGATATTTTATATCTAATGCAATGTAACTGGTACGTCAATTTAATGCATCATGCAAAAGATGGTTGTGTTAAAATGTGCAGCACTAAATGACCCTGGGTGGGAATTCACATGCTGGCCAGGGTCCAAACCAGTCAGCAACAGTTTTTCTTTAATGACTTTCTTTAACATCAACAAAGCAGACATTAGAATCCATGCCAAAAAAATGTTTCCCTGCTTGTCGTAGTCTCGTATGGCATAGAAGGAAGCCCCTCGTGCTATTGTACCATTATGAAAGAGATTTCCCCATGGTTCTACTCCCCTTTTCTTTTCCCTCAGCGCAGCATACATTTCCTTGTAGTGGATTCATCAACAGTTCTAGCTCAGTGGATCCATCATTGAGGAACCACCCCACCCCCCTCCCATCACCCAGGACATGCCCTCTTCTCATTGCTACCATTAGGGTGGAGGTACAGGAGTCTGAAGGCACACACTGAGAAATTCAGCAATTCTTCCCCTCTGCCATTCGTTTTCAGAATGGACATTGGTCCTGTGAACACTATCTCACTACTTTTTTTTTCTATTTTTGCACTATTTATTTGATTTACCTTTTTAAATATATATGCCTACTGTAATTTACAGTTTATTATTATGTATTGCAATGCACTGCAGCCACATAACAAGTTTCACAACATATGCCGGTGATGTTAAACCTGATTTGGATTCTGGATAAAACCCTTACACTAAGTGAGAAAATCAGTGATCCCAATCTCACTTCCCAAAATTGAATTTGCAGATTTATTGGCACTGATTTAAATGATGTGGAATTTGTTATTTTGCTTTGGCAGTACAGTGAAAAGACAAAAACAAGCTATAAATGACAAAATTGCACACAATGGCCATTTTATTACTTTTGTTCATTAGTGCAAATATCTAATCAGCCAATCAAATGGCAGCAACTCAATGAATAAAAGCATAAAAGCATGCAGACATGGTTCAGTTGTTGTTCAGACCAAACATGAGACTGGGGAAGAAATGTGATTTAAGTGATTTTGACTGTCATATGATTGTTGGTGCCAGATGGGGTGGTTTGAGTATCTCAGAATCTGCTGATCTCCTGGGGCTTTCACACACAGAAGATATAGAGTTTATAGAGAATGGTGTGATAACAGAAAATAAACATCCAGTGACCATGAAGTGTGTGGGTAAAGATGCTTTCTTAATGAAATAGATCAGAGGAGAATGGCCAAATTTGTTCAAGCTGATAGGAAGACCACAGTAACTCAAATAACTATGTGTTACAAAAAGTGATGTGCAGAAGGGCAACTCTGAATGAACAATGGTGTACCTCAAAAATCCTAAAGAAAGTGCTAGATACAGCCCAGTCCATCGTGGGTAAAGTCCTTGCCCACTACTGAGCGCATCTACATGAAACACTGTTGCAGGAAAGAAGCATCCTTCATCAGTGATCCCACCACCCAGGGCATGTTCTCTTATTACTGCTGCCATCATCAGGAAGAAGATGCAAGAACCTCAGGACTCACACCACCACATTCAGGAACAGTTAATACTCCTCAACCATCAGCGTTGTGAACCAAAGGCATAGCATTAATCAACTTCATTTGCCCCATCATTGAAATGTTCCCACAACCTATGGACTCACTTTCAAGAACTCTTCATTTCATGTTCTTAATACTTATTGCTTATGTATTATTATTACTATTATTATTATTATTTCTTGTTGCATTTGCCTTCTTTTGTCTTCTGCATACTAATTGATCATATAAGTTGGTGCCATCTTTCATTGATTCTATTATGGTTATTATTCTCTGATGGTTTTCCTGAGTATGCCTGCAAGGAAATGAGCCTCAGGGTTTTATATGGGGACATATATGTACTTTGATAATAAATTTCCTTTGAACTTTGAACGGGTCTCTTTTCCCACAAAAACATGAATTTATCAACCAGATCACTTTAACTGTGTGAAAGAAGAACACTTAAAAGGATTGGAATGGAGGACTGTGCAGACACTTGGGTTAGTTCAATTTGACATTATGATTGACAAAGACATTGTAGTTTCAAGGATTTGTTTCTATGCTGTACTCTATAATAGCTGAGCCTAGTGAAGACATAATGGAGAAAATAGTTAAAGTGTGGGACCAACAGATCATTTTTAAGGAGGGATGAGTTGTTTTGGAAGAAATTTCCAGAGCTAATGGCCTCATCATTTGAACTAAATAACATCATAAAGTTCCGAACTCAGCCAGCTCCATTGTGGTTCCTGGCCTCGCCAGCATTGAGGACATCTTCAAAAGGTGATGCCTCAAAAAGGCGGCATCCATCATTAAGGACCCCTATCACTCAGAACATGCCCTCTTCTTACTGCTGTCGTGAAGGAAGTGCCTGAAGACACACTCAATATTTTAGGAACAGCTTCTTCCCCACCACCATCAGATCTCTGAATGGATAATGAACCCATGAACACAATCTCATAATTTTCTTTCTTTTTTTGTTCTCTTCCTGCACTATGTATTTAATTACATTTTTAAATATATGTAGTTGAAATTATGTATTGCCGTGTACTGTTGTTACAAAACAACTAATTTCATGACAAATGCCAATGATATTAAACCTGATTTTGATTCAGATTTTGAGCTGGAGGGAAGATCTGCCAATTGTACTGCAATTAAAACCAGTACTGAATAAGGGCCTGCACTTAGAAGAACTCTGATACGTCAGGGGCCGGAGGTTGTAGATCTGAAGAAAATTAGAGACGATGGTAATATTGGAAAAGGAGAAAAAAATATCAGATGTGAGGGATTGCTTACCCAGAGCCAAAGTAGGTCAACAAGTGCAAGATGATGAGTAATCTGAACATAGCCTGAACTGGAACATGAGCTACGGAGTTTAAATAACAAGTTCAGTTTTTGAACGGTGGAAAGAGGGAGAGCTGAACAGTGGAATAATCGTGAGTAAAAGCAACCAAAGTTTTGCTATTCACCGTCAGCAAATTTCATGGTGCTTTTCATTTGGATTGACTTTGTTCATCTGTCCAAAGCGACCAGCACCCGTGACGAAAGTGTGCACTGTTTGCAAGTTCCAAAGCAGCAGGACATTAAGCTTTTCTTTCTCTGCAACCTCTCCAATCCTTCACCTGCTGTGACCTGGAAATACAAAACCAGCAGGTTCAGCGAAAGACCAATGCAGGAAGTCTGCTCTTAAGTTTTAGAGTAGACGGACAGTATCTTTTTTTCCTCCAGGGTTGAAATGTCTAATACCAGAGAACGTGCATTTAAGATGAGAGGGGTAATTTTAAAGGAGATGTGAGGGGCAACTTTTTGTGGTGGGTGCCTGAAGTGCATGGCCTGAGGCACTTTAGGTATGTTTAGATGGGCAGATGAATGTGATATGGTCATTGTGTAAGCAGAAGAGATTAGTTAGCTATCTGATTATTAATTTAATCGGTTTACACTAGGATGTACTATTCTATGGTCTAAGAACATAGAACAAATCATTACAGTACTGGCCCTTCGGCCCACAATGTTGTGTTGACTTTTTAACCTACTCTAAAATCAATCTAAATCTTAATAGACCTCTGTTTTCTATCATCCATGTGTGCATCTTAGAGTTTAAGAGTCCTTAATGTAACAGCCTCTACCATCACCTGTAGCAGGTCATTCCATGCATCCACTACTCACTTTCTGACAACAAACTACCTCTGACATTGTCCCCTATACATTCCTTTAATCACCTCAAAAATTATGTCCATGTCGTAGTAGCCATTTTTGCCCTGGTAAAAATGTCTGGTTATCCATTCTATAAAGTCATGGGCCATTCTGACCTGGATTGTAATGACACCTCAACATCAATGGATTAGAATACTTTTTAAAGATTGTGACCTTCTGACTTAAAGGCAGGAACACAATGATCTGGACCATGTCAAACTGTGAGGTAAAGGAGTTATTGGGATTCATAATCAGAATCAGGTTTATTATCACTGATAAATGTGATTTTTTTTTGTTTTGTGATAGCAGTGTGATACAACACATAAAAAAATCACTAGTTGCAATACAAATAAATTAGTATATAATACAAAAGATGAACAATGAGTTAGTGTTCATAGGTTCATGGGCAATTTAGAAATCTGATGTAAGAGGGGACGAAGCTGTTCCTAAAACATTAAGTAGAGTTCTTCAGGCTCCTATATCTCCTTCCTGGAGGTAGTAAAAAGAAGAATGTATGTCTCAGGTGGTGGGGAGGGCTGTGCCCACGATGGAGCTCACTGTGTCTGTAATCCTCTGCAGCCTCTTTCAGTCCAGTTCATTGGATCCTCCATACTAGGCTGTGATGCAACTGTCCGAATGCTCTTGAGTGTACATCTGTAGAATTTTATAAGAGTCTTCGATGATCTACTGAATCTCTTCAAACTTCCAATGAGGTATAGAGGTTGTTGGATCTTCTTTGTAATTGCAACTATGTGTTGGGCCCAGGGTAGTTCCATTGTGTCAGTGGGACTTCGTTGTCTGTGTTTGGATGTCTGTGTGACGTTGGTGGTAACCTCACAATAGGTACCTTAAAAGAGATCACATGAATGCATGCATTTCTGGATTAAGTCAAAATGGTTTGGCATCTCTAGAGTTAATGAAAACCTAGTGCCAAGTTCAGCAGCGGGGGAGAAATGCATTCCTAGCTTGGAGTCCCACGGGTGGTGTTGTAAGCTTGCATGGAGTGAGCTGAAGCATAAAAAATCAGCTTGTATTAGGCCAGTCGGGCAAATCATTGTGGTTTGATACGCAATGTAGACGTTGGCGCCTGTGGCAATGCCATCCATTTCAATGAACTCAACTGATTAGTATCTTCATTCAGAAAAGGTCATTGTTTGGATTAATTATTTAATTATCCGGGGTGTGTACAGCAGAGATTACTTAAACTAGCTAGTCTCTCCCATTGAAAATCCAATTAAATAAACAACTATTTCGGTTTGTAATTTGGGTTAACTCCGTCACGTTCATCGGCATATGTTGTGAAATTTGTTGCCTTTGAGGCAGCAGTAAAATGCAATACATAATAATAGAGTAAAAACTGGGAATTACAGTGAGCATATATATACTGAATGGTTAAATAAAATAAGTTGTGCAAAAATAAAACAAGTATATATACACACACACACACACACACACACACACAGAGGCCACTTTATTAAATTCACCTGTGCACTTGCTTGTTAATGCAAATATCTAATCTGCCGATCAAGGGGTAGCTTCTCAATGCATAAAAGCATGCAGATATAGACAAGAGGTTGAGTTGTTGTTCAGATCAAACATCAGAATGGAAGACAAATGTGATCTGATTGACCTTGACCTTGACCATGTTGAGTGTTGCTGCCAGACAGGGTGGTTTGAGTGTCTGAGGAAACTGCTGTTCTCCTGGGAATTTCATGCACAACAGTCTCTAGAGTTTACAGAGGATGGTGCAAAATACTAAAAAAAAAGAAACAACCAGTAAGTGGCATTTCTGTGGACAAAAATTACATATTAATGAGAAAGGGCAGAGGAAAATGGCCAGACTGGTTCAGGCTGACAGGAAGCCAACAGTACCTCAGATAACCATGCAATACAACAGTGTGTTGAAGAGTATCTCTGAATGCGTAACACATCAAACCATGAAGTGGATGGGCTACAGCAGCAGAAGACCAGGAAAATACTTTATTAGGTGCAGGAGGTCACTAATAAAGTGGCCACTGAATGTGTATTGCAAACTCGTCTAAGTCCATGAAATCTGAAATACTTCCAGGTAAAATTGGATTTGCAAAGTAAGATGAGCTATAGTTTTAAAAACCTTGGTTATGTTTTTAACAATGTGCATTTGTTCAAATTTCAAAATAAAATTATCATCAAAGTACATATACCGTGTGTCACCATATACTAGATTCAGTTTTTGACAGGCATTTACAGATAAATTAAACAAATACAATAGAAATATGAAAAAACATACATAAGTAAAGACTGACAAACAACTCATGCAGAAGATGAGAGATTTTACAAAAACTAAAATATAACACTGTGAATATGAGTAGTAAAGGAGAGAGTCTATGGGTTGTAGAAACAGTTAAGAGAAATTAAGCATGCTGGTCCAAGAGCCTGGTGGTTGTGCAGACTTATGGGACCAGCATAATGGAATACTCTGCACTAGCCTAAAACTTGAAAGAAGCTCAGCTCCTGAGAGGCCAATAAGCTCTCTTGACTGGCACTGTGCATATTCGCTCCTGCATCACTGTGGCACCGTGGATGCAGCATGTGCTGTCTACAAACTGCACTGCGTTCTCTCCTCATTCACTGTTGTGTATTTAATATTTCAGTGGTATTTGAGTAATATTAGAAATATATTGTTTGATTACGTGTTCTTGTTCATTTAAATCTTGTTTATTATGGGTTATATGTGAACTGCATACGTCATCACCCTACTATGTGATACGTGCGCACCTTGCTCAAAGTAAACATGAAATTTGACTTACATTTTGGTCTTCCGTGTCTTCTTTTCAAATTAGTTTAAAATTTTGAAGTAACAAACATAACAGTTACTTTATGTTCTGGATCCGCATCCTCTCTTATTGAGAGGAACAATGACTTTAGGTGATTGGGAACACCCATCAAAGCTCATACCTTCTGGAATTAGAAAATTATCGCTGGTCCCTCATTGTCAGTGGGGATAAGTTCTGTATCTTCCTACTTAACAGCCCTAATGGGAGTGCTCAAAGAGATAATTCATCCCTTAATTCTCAAGCACAGATGAAATACACATACCTATATGTTCTGGCCTTTAGAAATGTCCTGGTGGAAAAAAATCCCAATGATGATGGAAATTATTACGTAACTAGGCTTTTTTTTACTGAGGATGGGTGAAACTAGAACTACAGGTCATAGGTGTAGGATGAAAGTTGAAATGTTTAAGGGGACCCTGAGGGGGAACATCTTCGCTCAGGTTGGTGCAAATGTGGACCGAGTTGCCAGCAGAGATGGCGGACGTGGTTTCGATTGCAACATATAAGAAAATTTGTAAGTATATGGGTGGGAAAGGTATGGAGAGCTATGGGCTGCGTGCAGGTGATGGAACTAGGCAGGGACCAGACGGGCTGATGCACTTGATTCTGTGCTATGACTATGGCTATGATAATCAAACCTGACCATGTGAGAAAATGTCAGGCCAGATGTGCAAAAGGTTGATCAAAGCATTGCAATGGTTAGAAGCATTGTTCGTGGGCAGCACTGTCGTGTAGTGGATTAGCACAAAGCTCTTTGAGCTCTACAGCTCGGGGTGTTCCAGAGTTTGGAGTTCAATTCCAGCACTTTTATGAAAGGAGACTCTGCACGTCCTCTCTGTGGAATGCATGGATTTTGACAAGTGCTGTGATTCTTTCCACAGTCCAAAGACATACTGGGTACGTTAATTGGTTATTGTAAATTGTCCCATGATTAGAGTTAGGGTTGATCAGGTTTGTCAGGGGTTGCTGGGGTGGCATGGCTCGGAGGACTGAAAGGACCCGCTCTACGCTGTGTCACTTAAATAAAATAACATATTATAAAGGCTTTTCTACCATTTTAAAGGGAAAAGAGAAGTTATTAACAGAGGACATTTCACTGCTCGGGAGTTGAAACTGACAAGCTTACGTTGTGCAGATGGACTGAGGAAAATAGTTAGTTTTCAGAATAACTCCATCATTTTTAATGAGAGAAAGAGAAAGACATATTTTATAGTTTGCTAAAATTGAACTGTCATTAAATAAATATAACAATAAACATGACTTTGACTCATTAGACACATGTTGTACTATTTAGATGAGAATTGTGAATATAGACACTTTCAGTGCAGAAGACTCCAAATAAACTTTAAGGAAAAGCTTAAAAACTACAAATGCTGGTATTCTGAAATGAGAGAGAAAAATATGAATTTGCTCATGGTCCTGGACAGTTCCAACTAAAGACCTCAGTCATGAAATGAAAACTCTTTGTCTTTCTACAGATGCTGTATAACTTCCTTAGTGTTTCTGGTTGTTCTTCCAAATTAGTTAATGCATCTTCTTTTAAAAGTTGATGTGTTTTTTTAAGCTCTGTGCAGCTTTGCATTGCTGCTTCTTGGCCTGGATTGTACTTGAATCAGTGTGGAGTGAAAGGAGTGTATCAGTGCATGGGTATATCTCTGTGGTGCCTTACTATAAGGGCCTGTATTGTGCTGTAGGTTTTTTCTATGTTTAATGTATATGAAACTTAAACAAATAGCAGTAAAGTTAGTTCTTCACTCAAATGATTTGGGAAGTTCAAAGTTCAAAGTAAATTTATCGTCGATGTATGTCACTATATACTACCTTTAGATTAATTTTCTTATAGACATACACAATAGAATCAATGAAAAATACACACTAAGACTTACAAACAAACAAAGTGCAAAAGTTAACTAAGAACGTGAGCTGTAAAGTCCTTGAGAGTAAGTCCATTGGTCGTGGAATCAGTTCAGAGTTGAGGTGAGTAAGGTTCGGGATCCCTGAAGGGTAGTAACTGTTCCTGAAGCGGGTGGCAGCAGTGAGCAGAGAGCATGGCCTGGATAAGTGGTTTAACAGTATCCCAAGTTAAATGATCCCCTTTTAAGGAAGATTCTGAGAGGAAACATTTAACCCATAAACACATCGATAAGTACTTTTTATGTTGTAACCCTATTCCAATGTTTAGGCTAGTTTCTGTTAGCTGTCGCAGTCTTTGTGTCTCCAAAGTCTTCATACTTTATGAGGCCAGCATGTGTACAACATAACTCTTTAACCCTTTCACACCTTAATTTAAAATGACTGTAAATTTTTTTTCATCAGTTTCTAAACACTGCTTAGATGTCACCAGAGTTGGCTGTCCTCCAGCCTGGAGTAATGGTAATAGACATTGAGGAGACACAACAGATTTACAGCTCCTTATTAACTTGAAACACTTTAGTGCAGCCAGGAGTTTCACTTGTACTGTACAGCACAGATTATGCTTGCTCAGATTTGCTGCAGGATTGTCAATCTGAATTTATGAAAGTCTGGATTCGTAAAACATTTTCCAGGCAACCTTTTTTTTGAGAATGTTGACCAGGGCCACCGTGATGAAAGTACCATTGGTGGAAATACAGTCTTTTTAAAGTTATTTTAGTCCAGATGTTTTCCCAGCAGGGGTGTAACATTCTGCCTGTGAGATCTCTTATCCGACCTCCTTCCCACACATCATATTAACAACCTTCAGAGATTTCACTTTGCCATACATCCTAGAGTCAATTGCTGCTCTGAAGATTGGGACATAAAGCTATGTTAACAGAACACTGGCAGGCAGAGATCAGTAGCATTGTTAAGATTATCATTGGAATGTTACTACCCTACTTGATCTTCCTCCACTTTGCTAAGTTACTGAATAAATTTTGCTGGAAATCTGACATGAAAAACAAAACCTTTGAAAAGCCATAACAATTAAGGACTCTCAGCATCTGAGACATACCCTCTTATCATTACTACCATCAAGGAGGATTTTCAGGAGCCCGAAGACCCACATTTATTGTTTCAGGAGCAGTTTATTTCCCTCCATCATTATATTTTTAAACGGTCCATGAACCCATGAATACTACCTCACTATTTCCTCTTTTATATTTCCTTTGATTGTAACTTATAGTTATTTGTTTATGTTTTGTACTGTAATCTGTATTGCTGTCACAAGACAACAAAATTCACGATACACAGTACTATGCAGAAGTCATGGGTATGTGTGTGTGTGTGTATATATATAAAACCAGGATGCCTAAGCCTTTCTTAAGCCTTTTGCACAGTACTGTATTTGTCAGCGTGGAGTGGGGAGTGAGCTTGTAAATCTGGCAGGAGCAAAGTCAGGAGTGGAGCGCTGCGGGGGGTGTCGGATAGGTTGCAGAGAAGTAGTGCTAGGGGTGGGGAAGGGGGTTGCACGGGTGCAGACACATGCAGCCCTGACACAACAGGTAAAGGTCATTTGATTCAAAACAACTGGTTCATTGATCATTACATGATGTCTCTTGGGTACCTCCTGCTCCCTTCCTCTTTTCCCAACCGTGATTCTCCTCTCCCTGACTCCCTTCCCACTCTCAATCCACAATAGTGATCCACATCAGAATCACTCACATATGTCATGATTTTTTTTTTGCAGCAGTACAGTGCAATACATAAAATTACTAACGTACTTTTCGAAGTAAATTTTCTTTAGTCTTTGAACTTTTGAACACATTTATAAAATCGTGCAAAAGTCTTAGGCACCCTAGCTACGTATATATGCCTAAGACTGTTTTACAGTACTGCAGGTGTGTTCAAAAGTTCAAAGTTTGAAGTAAAACTTATTATCAAATTATGAATGTCACCCTAGTTGACCTCGATTCATTTTCTTGCAGGCTTTCACTGTATTGTATGACAAGGAAATACAATGAAATCAATGAAAAGCTAGAGACAAAGCCAAACAATCAATGTGCAAAAGAAGACAAACTGTGCAAATGAACAAAAAGGAATAATTTTATTTATTTGTTTGTTTGTCTAGAAACATGGAAACATAGAAAACCTACAGCACAATACAGACCCTTTGGTCCACAATGCTGTGCTGAACATTTACTTACTTTAGAAATTACCTCGGGTTACCCACAGCCCTCTATTTTTCGAAGCTCCATGTACTGGGGGTACGGAGGGGAATAGGCCCTTTTGGCCCCTCAAGCCATTCGGGCCAGCAACCCTCCGATTAACCGTAACCCTGTCATGGACCAATTAATCTACTTGGCATGTCTTTGGACTGTGGGAGGAAACCAAAGGATTGGGGGGAAAACCCACACATTCCACAGGGAGGACATACAGAGATTCCTTACATAGGACACTGGGATTAAACTCCAAACTCTTGACGCCCAGAGCTAAACAATAGGCAAAGAGGAGTGCGGTCCTCAAGGAAATTTACAATGACTAGTGAGAGAAACAAAAACCATCCAGTGAGCGTCTGTTTTGTGGGTGAAAATTCCTCGTTAATGAGAAAGGTCAGAGGAGAATAGTCACACAGTTTCAAACTGACAGGAAGGCGACAGTAATTTAAATAACCACGCATTGCAACAGTGGTGTGAAAAAGAGCATCCCTGAATCTGCAGCACGTCGAACCTTGAAGTGGATGGGCCACAGCAGCCAGAAGACCATGAACGTACACTCAGTGGCAGGAGGTATCAAATAAAGTGGCCACTGAGTGTATGCTTTTGATATTGACTCTCCTATTCTTCTGACGCTGAGATGTCATGGATTAAAGAGCAAGAGGGAGCAGATGAAAATTCACCTCCCCCAACCTCCACTGGGTATATATCCTTTCTGTTTCATTCGCAGCTAATCTTGGCCTCTTAGTATTTAGGTTATGCATAATCAGTGATTCAATGAGTAGGTCACGCAGGAACTAACGACATTTAAAAGGGCTTGAATGAACCTTTCACCTGCTTTAACGTTTTCATTAAACACATTATTAGGAAATAAATGTTTTTTCTCTCTCTCACTGAAAATGAGTTGGGCGAAAGAAAGCACTTAAATGTGGGTAGTGATTGGAATATTAAAGAAGTAATTAGCAGGTCTGAGATCCCACTCATTGTCTAGGCAATTTGATGCTGGTTCTATCCCAATAAAAAAGAGGGGGGTTGTGAGAGAAAGCTTACAATATAAGCTATTAACATTAAAATGCATCATCTGTAGCTCTGACTACATTGAAATCAGGGTGCAAGTAACACCTACAAAAAAGTAGTGGTTGTGGCCCAGTCCGTTATGGCTAAAGGCCTCCCGACCATTGAGTGTATCCACACGGATCGCTGTCATAGGAAATCAGCCTGCATTATCAGGAACGCCTACCATGTTCTCTTCTCGCTGCTGCCATCAGGAAGAAGCTACAGGAGCCTCAGAACACACACAACAAGGTTTGGGAAGAATTATTACCCGTCAACTGTCAAGCTCTTGAACCAGAGGGAATAACTTCAACTGCACTCAACTTCCCTTGTCCCCATCAGAGAACTGTTCCCACAACCAATGGACTGACTTTCAAGGACTCTTCATCTCATGTTCTCAGTTTTTATTATTATTATTTTCCTCTTTTGTATTTGCACAGTTTGTGGCCTTTTGCACATTGGCTGTTTGTCTGTCCTTTTGGGTGTGGTCTTTCATTTTGTGATTTTTGGATTTGGTGTGAATGCCCACAAGAAAAAGAAATTTGAGCCCATATCACAGGGTTGTATATGGTGACATATATGTACTTTTATAATAGATTTACTTTGAACTTTGAGCCTTCGAAAACTAGCATTCGAAAATGTCAGTGATTGCAGTTCACAATGGGTATTTTTGTCCTTCGTTGCTTTGAAATGTTTTCCCCTCTGCTTTCCAGTTTTCTTGGCAGAGCTATCTAACTGAGGGAAAACCAAAAAGAAACTGCAGATGTTGGAAATATAAAACAAAAAGAGAAAGTTACGGACGCATGTAAAAAGTTAAAGATTGCATTTGGAAAGAGACAGAATTGAGTTTTCACAGTGAAATCCCTTCAACAGCAATTAAAATAAAATAAATAAACACAAGAGAACCTGCAGATGCTGGAAATCTAGAGCGACGCACTCAAAATACTGGAAGAACTCCGCAGGTCAATCTTAGGTCTAAGCCTGAAATGTCAACACTTTATACCTTTCTATAGATGCCGCATGGCTGCTGAGTTCCTGCAGCTTTTATGTGTGTTACTTAAAATGAAAGGTAGCTTTGACTTGAAGGGAAAACATCAGGCAGACGGGAGTGACAAAGGAAAACTCTGTGACGTCTGTGAGGATGAGTTACAGGGGGGATCACCTGATCAAGTGGGATAACAAGGAGGGATAATACAGAGCATGTGGAATATCTGACTAATAGCGAAGTATGTACTGCAGGTTGAGCTATAAGATCACATGAGCTGGTAGTACAGATGGATGACCATTCTCTCTTCTCACCACTGCCATCGGGTGGAAGATACAGGAGCCTTCAATCCCACACCACCAGGTTCAGGATCAATTATGACACTTCAACCATCAGTTTCCTGAACTAGAGTGGATAACTTTACTCACCCTGACACTGAAGTGACTCCATAACTATGGACTCACTTTCATCTACTCTTCATCTCACATTGTCAATGTTATTTATTTATTATTTTGTTTTTAGTTTTGTACTTGCCCAATATGTCATTATTTACACTTTGGTTGTTTGCCCATCTTTGTTAGTGTGCAGTTTTTTGTTGATTCTATTGTGTTTCTTTGTACGTACTGTGAGTGGCCGCAATAAGTATCTCAGGATTATATATGGTGACATATTCATAGCTTGATAATAATTTTACTTTACTTTGAACTTTGACTTACAACAGAAATGACTAGTTTTAATAACTTAGGGACTCCGACAGTGTTAGCATCCCTCCTCAATGGCTTTTGCATTCTCTGAATGGAGATACAGCCGTGTGTGATGAGACTGTCAGTCCTTTGACTGGTCCAACTTTGAAACAGACATATAAATGTTTGAGGCAGTGATCCAGAATAATAATAAATGCTACTTCATAGCCTTGAGGTCAACATTTTTATTTTCTTGAATTACGCTTTGTCAATTGTCTTGTCCATCAAGACAGCCTCAACCTCTGGTACTGAATGCAAAAGAAACTGTTGTGTCTCTTTCTGCTTCAGCCTCCAATCCACTTTGCCACCCCCTCAATCCCATTTAGTTTATTCTTGAAAGAATGAACTTGCATTCACAAAGCCATGAGGTGTCCTAAAACATTTCATAACTAGCTATTGACTAGAAACGTACATAAAATCACAGGGAAATATTTTTCTCACCCAGAGAATGGTAAAGGTGTTGAACTTGAAAGGGTGATGAAGGCAGAAACACTCATCTCATTTACATAATCAGTTTGATTACAGCAGGGAAGGGGGCCATTTTATCCATCTTCAAAAGGTGGTATCTCGAGGCAAAATCGGTCATCAAGGACCTCCACCATTCTGGACATGCCCTGTCCTCAATTCTACCATCAGGGAGGAGGTACAGGAACCTGAGGACACACACTCAAAGTTTTAGGAACAGCTTCTTCCCCTTCAACATCAGATTTCTGAATGGGGAATGAATCCATGAACACCACCTCACTATTTGCTCTTTTTTTGCTTTTTATATTTGTCAATGTATTGCACAGTATTGCTGCCATGAAACAACAAATTCCACAACATTCAGTACAGTGCCAATGTCTTGAGCCCATATATATAGCAAGGGTGCCTAAGACTTTTGTATAATACTGTATTTGTCAACATACTGTGGGTTTGTACATCTGGCGGGAGAAAAGGATGTTGGGAATGGTGAGGGGGGAGCACCACGGGAGGAGCATGGGACAGCTGGGGCTGTGGGTGATGTGGGTGCAGACACACCTAGCCCTGAAACACAAGGTAAAGTCTTCTGATTCCAAACAATTGGTCTGTTGATCACCACTGAATGTCTCTCTGGAGCTTCCTACTCCCTCCCCTCTTCGTTCCCCTTCCCTAACCATGATTCCCCTCTCCCTGCCCCCACCTGCTCTCAGTGCACAACTGAGACTCATATCAGAATCACTTGAGTCATAGAAAAGTCATAGAAAAGTACAACACAGAAATAGGCCCTTCAAGCCATCTAGTCTCTTCCAAACCATTTGAACTGCCTACTCCCATCAACCCGCACAGGGACTATAGCCCTCCATCGCCTCCATACCCACTCTTCACCATCCATGCCATGTTCTCTTCTCACTACTACCTTTGGGAAGGAGGTACAGGAGCCTTAAGACCCATACCACCATGTTCTCAATGTTCGTCAATGTACCTATCCAAGCTTTTCTTAAACATTAACATCGAGCTCCCGTGCACCAATTATGCAGGCAGCTTGTTCCACACTCTCATGACCCTTTAAATGAAGAAGGTACCCCTTTTCACCTTTCACCCTTAACCAATGGCCTCTAGTGGTAGCACTTAACATCAGTGGAAAAAGCCTGCTTGCATTTACCCTATTTCCCTCATAATTTTGTATCAATCTCCCATCTCTTATAATATGCAATAGGCTAACTGTTCTATAGCTGACAAGGCCTCCCTTCCTTTTTTGAATAAAGCTGTTACATTGGATGTTTTCCAATCCCTCAGTACCTCTCCAGAATCTAATGATCTTTAGTCCATGCAATCTATTCAGTACATTGCATACGAATCGAATCCCTCAATCCATGCTGATGACCAAGGGCATTGATAGCACAGCTGAGCTCTTGTCAATGAGCTGGGATCAGAAGAAGGTGGATTAGACACACGGTGCACAATCTATTAGTCTGGCATATATTCCTTATGTGCATTTGCCAATAACAGATTTAAAATATCCGATTCTTTATTAATGAATTTGTATCCTCATGTGATCCCAGCACAATGTGAAAATTGGTTTGGCTTTCTCACTCAGTTAATAGAGAACAATTAATACCCACTCTTCACCATCCATACCATGCTCTCTTCTCACTACTATCTTTGGGAAAGAGGTACTGGAGCCTTAGGGCCCATACTACCATGTTCTCAAACAGTTATTACCCTCAACCATCAGGGTCCTGAACCAGTGTGGACAACATCACTCACTTGAACACTGAATTGATTCCATAACCTACAGACTCACTTTCAAGAACTCTGCAACTCATGTTCTCAGTATTGTATTCTTTTTACATGTATCAGGTTTATCATCACTCACTTATATCATGAAAAGACATACCCTAACCCATACGCCTTTGGAGTGTGGGAGGAAACTTAGGAACAGACAGGGTCACGCAGAGAGAGTAAAAACTACTTACAGAGGGCAGTGGGAATTAAACCCTGGTCACTGAAGTGTTGCAGTAATCACAATACAGAATTATAACAAGCTGACAGAGGAAATACTCAAGGGTAACTTTTATGTCGCTGTTAAAAGACTAGTAAATGGTTCCCTAATATGATAAAATGGGCTCTTGACCTCACCATCTACCTTGATATAATCTTGCACCTGACTGGTTTCCTGAACTTTTTTCGTAGTTTTGGTCACTTACTTACAAGAAAGATGTGAATAAGGTTGAAAGAGTATGGAGAAAATTTACAAGGATGTTTTCGGGACTATAGAACCAAAATGATAAGGAATGATTGAATCAGTTAAAATATTATTCCTTGGAACATAAAAGATTGAGAGGAGATTTGATAGAGGAATCAAAATCATGAGGGGTCAATGCAAGCAGGCTTCTTTCACTGAGATAAGGTGTGACTACAACCAGAGGTTAAGGGTGAAATGTGAAAAGTTTAAGGGGAACATGAAGGGAAAGTTCTTCACATGAGGGTTGTAAGAGGATGGAATGAGCTGCTAAAATAAGTGGAGCAGACGAGCTCGATATCAACGTTTAAGAGAAGTTTATAGGTAGATGGTAGGGGTATGAAGGGTTATGGTCTCACAGCAGGTCAATGGATGTATGCAGTATAAATGGTTTGGCATAGACCAGCTGGGCTGAATGGCCTGTTTCTATGCTGTACTTTTCTCTGACACTATGTTTCTAACTGCACTTTTTCAGTAGCTCTTACCCTTTATTCGGCATTGTTAGTGTTCTGCCTTGTTCTACTTTAAAATTCTGTTTAAGTATTTGATCTTTCTGAACAGTATGCATTTTGGTACACATGATAATAATAAACAAATTCTAATTCCAATTCCATTACAGCTGATATATTTAGAACATTTAAAAGTCATTTGCACAGGTGCGTGACTGAAACAAAAACTTTAATATCGAAAAATGGTTTGGCTCAGATAGTTACCTTGATTGACGCAGGTGAGCTGGTCGCATTTCTGTGCCATTTAACACGATGAACCAAATCAGAATCAGGTTTAACATCACCAGCGTATGTCATGAAATCTGTTAACTATACGGCAGCAGTACAATGCAATACATTAACAATAGAAAAACATGAATTACAGTATATATATTTTTAAAATAGTTAAATAAGTAGGGCTAAAATGGAAATAGTAGTGAGGCAGTGTTCATGGGTTCAATGTCCATCAGAAATTGGATGACTGAGTGGAAAAAGCTGTTTCTGAATCGTTGAGTGTGTCCCTTCAGACTCTGCACCTCCTTCCTGATGGTCCTTAATGGTGGACGCCACCTTTGTGAGGCCTTGAATATGTCCTGGAGGCTGACTAAGTCTGCAACTCTCTGCAGCTGATTTTGATCCTGTGCAGTAGCTACTCCCTCACCCCCTACAGTGATGCAGAATGCTGCGACACTGCTCTGAGACTCTATGGGATCCACCCTTACAAAACCACAGAATGAAGCTAAGCAAATTAAGCCAACTGGTTCACCATGCCTGTGCTTGTTTTTTTTCACAGAACAATCTACGTAATTAGTCTCAGTCCTCTGGCCATCCCTGTAAATCTTGTCACAGGGTTGATATATCACTCGCACCTCATGCAGCCGCACACTGCATTCTGGATAATTCTGGACTGTTGGCTCGTCTAATTGCTGCTTAAATCAGCCTTCTGAATGTAAACACTAAAGACTACTTGTTCTCTGTGATAGTTGCAAAGAATGTTTCAACAAAATATAGCCTAATAGGTGAAAAGGTTGTGAACCAATGCCCAGAAATAGCTTTGAAATTAAAATAAAACACAAAGACCAGATTTAAAATCTGGATGCCACAGTAGCATAGCAGTTAGTACAGTTAGTAACTACTAACAGTTAGTAGCCCAGGACGTCAGAGTTTGGAGTTCAATACTGACACTGTCTGTAAAGAGTTTCAAAGTTCAAAGTAAATTTTTCTCAAGGCTCATATATGTCACCATAAGCAAACCTGAGATATATTTTCTTGTGGGCATACTTAATAAATTAATAATAGAATAATAATTGTAATAGAATCAATGAAAGCCTGCACCAACGGGGACATTCAGCCAGTGCGCAAAGACAACATACTGTTCAGAATATAAAAAGAAAGAAATAATAGTAATAAAAAATTAAGCAATAAATATTGAGAACGTGTGAAGAAGAGTCCTTGAAAGTGAGTCCATAGGTTGTTGGAGCATCTCAATGATGGGACAAGTGAAGTGAAGTACATTCTCTCCGTGATATACATGAGGTTCCTCCGGTTTCCTGCCACATTCCAAAGATGTACCACTAAGTAGGTTGTTATTTGGTTATTGTAAATGATCCAGCAATAAAGTTAGGGTTAAATAGGTGGCACAGTTCATTGGGCCAGAAGTGCCTATTCTGCACTGTTTCTCTAAATAACATTTGTAAGGGGTTTCTTCTTTATGTTACTGCATATGTTAATCAAAATGGCTTTCTTGTTATGTTAATCTTTTATGTTACTGTGTATGTTAATTAAAATGGCTTCTTGGTTATGTTAAATGCTGAGAAGGCTCTCTCGCTGCCGTTTGTTTGGGTTATCCTATTGATAAGATCCAATGGGTGTCCATGTTATTCTTCCTTTGGGGTGATGTGCTGTCTCAAATGGCTGGGAAAGAGGGGTTTTGGGGGGAGTCGGAGGGCAGATCGAGAGGAAGACAGACGTGCTGGGAGTGCTCTGGTCGATCACTTCGGGTGGTCCCGAGCTACGAGTCGTGGGGTCGGAGCAGATCGCAGGGGAAGAAGGAAGGTCCTGAGCTCCAACTGTGTGCATGAAGAAATTAAACTTTGATAAGTCTGGCGCCTTTGTTTTTTGTTTCCTTTCATTCCTTTTTGTATTGTATCTTTATTAATCTCATAGTCCAAGTAAGATTTATAAAGTGTAATTTGTAAAATGTACATTGATGTTTGAGGCCGTATCAGGTGGCATTGCACAGCAACTGACGCAACCGTGAGACAAGGTTGGGCGGGGGTCGGGGTCTCCCCTAGATACGTACGATCCGATATAGCTGACACTTATAGTTACACTTTAAATAAGCTCATCACTGACAGAAGCCAGAATAAGGAGACTGGAGGAAGGGGGTGGGGGCAGAAGTTGGGAGGTGATAGGTGAGACCAGGTGGTGAGGGGAGAGATGGATCAGCTGGGAGTGTGAAAGTGAAGAGCTGGTAGATGATGTATGGAAGAAGAAATGAGCAGAAGAAGAAGGGATCTGAGAGGAGAGGACAGTGGAATAAATAGAAGGAGTTGGGAAACTGGAGTGAGATGACGGACAGGTCATGAGATGTGGAAGAGGAGAAGATGGTGCTCACCAACTGCTGGACAATCTTCGCCCCACCACTCATTGAGATTGGTCAGTGTAAAATAGTCCTGCATTATGGGAACTGGCCTCTTGGCACATGGACAAAATCATTGCAAAGAAGGTATCATTATTTACTTATTTACTTTTTAGACATGCAGTGTGAAACGGGCCCTTCGAGCCCAATGAGCCGTGCCAACCAGCGACCCACTTATTTAACACAGGCCTAATCATGGACCAGTTACAATGACTAATTAACCTACTAGCCGGTTTGTCTTTGGACTGTGGGGCACCCAGAGGAAACCCTCGTACATACAAGATGGAATGGACAATATTAATTATGGAGGATTGAACTCTGCACTCCAATGCCCCGAACTGCAGTAGCGTTGCACTAACCACCATGCTGCCATGATGCCCCTTCCTGCATCACGGAAACTGCCCCTTTGGCACATGGACAAAAAAATTGCAAAAAGACTTCATTATGATAAATGGCCCATTGATTTTGTTTCTCTCACTCGTCACTAATTAAAGAATTCTTGCAGATTCATCTTCAGGCTTCAGATCAGTCCTGGATTCTGGCCAGTTGTACTGGGTCCTGTTTACGTCTACAACTTTTCATTCTATGATAGGACTTGGTGATTGACTGCAGCTTGCTTTTTTCCTTTTTTATTTTCCAATTACTTAATGAATAAAAATAATCTTGGATATAGCATTCGTGCAAGCTTAGGAATGGAACAGTGAATTTGGAGAATTAAGGTATTTGCAAAGCTCAGCCATTTAAAAGGTTTAATGTAATTAGGCTGCCCAAACTTGGGCTGTTTTCTCTGAAGCAGCGAAAGCTGAAGGGAGATCTGATAGAGGTTTATAAGATTAGGAGAGGCACAGATAGAGTAGACAGACAGTATCTTTTTTTTCCCCAGAGTTGAAATGTCTGATATCAAAGGGGCATGCATTTAAGTTGAGAGGGGGTATGTTCAAAGGAGGTGTTCTTTGTATTATTTATCGTATTATTTTTGCACTGCGTATAGTTTGCTTTCTTCCACACTTTGGTTGCTATTAGCCTTACTGTGCTATTTTTCTGTTGTATTGCTTTGTCCTACTGTGAATGCCTGCAAGAAAATAAATCACAAGTTAGTATAAGGTCACAGACATTTACTTCAATAATAAATTGATATTGAAAATCTTTGAACAATGGTGATATGAGAGGGGGAGAAGAGGCAAAATTCAGGGAGGAAAAAATGAGGGAGAAATACAGTGAGGGATTAAAAGGCTAGAGAAAACAAAGGAGTGAATATGGGAGGAAATAAAGGGAGAGAAAGTGGGGAGGAAATGGGAGTAAATAAAGTAAGTGGGAAAGAGAATAAAGAGGAAAAAGATGAGAGAAAACAGGAAAGAGCAAAGAGTGTTGCGGTAGTGCAGTAGTTAGCAGAACGCTAATACAGTTCAGAGTTTGTTTGGAGTTCAATTCCATGTCTTTTGTTTGAAAATTTCAATGTTCTCCCTGTGACCGCATGGGTTTCCTCTGGGTGTTCCAGTTTCATCCCACAGTCCTAAGAGGTACCAGTTGGTAGAATAATTGATCGTTGTAAATTGTCCTGTGATTAGGCCAGTGTTAAATGGGAGAGTTGCTGTGTGGCGTGGCACGTTGGGCCAGAAGGGCCTGTTCTGTGTTGTATCTCTAAATAAATCAGGAAAAATAAGTAAATGAATAGGCATGACCAAAATGAGCCAAATAGCTTCCTTCTGTAGTTTTATTTTTGATGATTTTGTTGGGTCAAAGTGGTATGTAAATATGCTTTGCTAAGTCACTGCAGAGTGCAGGAGAGTAAGTAGAGCATTAGATGAAATATTCTCTTTGTTCGGTTTGCTAATATTGCATGTAATCACCAAAATAAGCCTCAAAATAATGCAGATGGAGGACTAACAAGTGGAAATTAATGACCAGGAAATTGAAAACATTGGAGGTTTGGTTTGCTTATTCTGATGAACATATGGATTTATCATCTTGGATGTAAAGAACAGTCTTGAAAACACATAAGTTCATTCGAAGTTAATGATTACAGTTGGAGAAATGGAATAGCCAGGCCGTCTAAGCTTTTCAGGGATTGAAAGGCTTATCGTATGAGGAGAGTTTTAAGGCTCTGGGCCTGTACTCACTGAAATTAAGAAGAGAGGTTGGGGGCGGGGAGTGTGGTGGGAGATCTCATTGAAACCAATTGACTGGTGAAAGGCCTTGATAGAGTGGATGAGGAGAGGTTGTTTTCTATAGGGGTGAGTCGAGTACCTGAGAGCAGAGCCTCATAAGAGAGAGGCGTCCATTTAGAATGGAGATTAGGAGGATTTTCTTTAGCCATAGACTGGTGAATCTGTGGGATTCATTGCCACAGGCGGCTGTGGAGCCCAAGTCATTGGGTATCTTTAAGGCAGAGGTTGATAGGTTCTTGATTAATCAGGCATGAAGGGATATGAGGAGAAGGTAGGAGGTTGGGGCTGAGATGGAAATGGATCAGCCATGATGAAATGGTGGAGCAGACTTGATGGGCCAATGTTTTATGGTTTCCATTTATTTTTAAATAAAGTAATAATAGTTTGAGATTTGGTGAAGCAGCATGGATCTGACATGAAACCAATATTGGTTTGATGGCACAAAGTTCTTCTTCACAATGCTGAGGTTCTGAGGTGTTAAAATCAAAATGCTTCATCTCAGATGGACATAAAGTATACTATGATTCTATATTAAAGTACAAATGTGCCTGGACAATCTGTATTCATCATAGAACTTAAACACAATAGAATTTATGAAAAACCGTACATAAATGAAGACTGATATCCAACATGAAAAAGAAGACAAATTGTGCCAATAGAAGAAAGAATAATACCGAGAACATGAGTTGTAAAGAGTCTTTGACAGAGAGTCTCTGGGTTGTGGAATCAATTCAGATGATAATGATGTCTCAGTAATGATATCTTGAAATTTTATCCCATGCACAAGGCTATATAATTGAAACATGAAGCATTCAAATGATCTCCAGTTTAATTTTAGTAATCTAAATGTTAGCGTTTGGACAAGGAAGTGCAATTGCTCAGTGTAAGAGAAATTGGCTTGGATGTCCTTGTATGTCAGTCAATCAAAAACATCAGGCACAGCAAGGCAACTAGTGTGTTGGGCAGAGGATGTAAATAAGTGTAGCAGCAAGCGTGTCTGGCTACAATTCTACACAGCGTTGGTGTGCAAGAGACCAGAAGTGCTGAAATCTGGAGCAAAAGCAAACTCCTGGAAGAACTCAGTGAATGAAACAGCCTCTGAAGAAGCAAAAGAATGGATGACTTTGCAGGTCAAGGCCCTTGCCTCAGGACTGGATATGGGATCTCAATCATAACATCTATAATTCTCCACAGATGCTGTGTGGTCCCCAAGTCCATCCAGCAGTTTGTTTTAGCACCAAGAATATCTTTGATGTTTTCCCTCTTCCTTCTCATTCCTGAAGATTGCTCTGGGCCCGAAACGTCGACTGTTTACTCTTTTCCATAGGTGCTGCCTGACCTGCTGAGATCCCCAGCATTTTATGTGTGTTGCTTTGGATTTCAAGCATCTGCAGACTTTCTCGCGTTTATCACTTTGATTTGATCGAGTCACTGTCACCAGATCTCGGTTGACCCAAGCGAATGGTTGTTACCACAGAGCATTTTCACAGGTGCAATTACAGCTTTTGAAGGGACGATGAGGATCGTAAACATCAGACTTTGTGCAAGAAATCATAGGTTTCATAGATGGCTTCACCACAGAGAGGCCTCTTCATGGCAGAATTATTGGATGGTATCTACAGAGTGAAATGTACCATGGAAGTGGTCAATTAAGAAAAGATATGCTGGCATTGGAAGGAGTCCAGAGGAGCTGCAGAAGAATGCTCCTGAGAATGAAAAGGATGATGTATGAGGAGTGCTCGATGGCAGTAGACATGTACTCGCTGGAGTTTAGAGGAATGAGTGGGGGAGGTGATCTCATGGAAAACTATCAAATATTGGAAGGCCTAGATATAACGGACATTAAGAGGCTCTTTCCAATAGCGGGAGGAGTCTAGGACCAGAGGACCTCAGAATATAAGGACATCCCTCCAGAAGAGAGATGAGGCATCTTGATTGTTAAGGGTGCAAAGGTTGTGAGGGGAAGGTAGGGGAATGGGGTTGAGAGGGATAATAAATCAGCCATGATTGAATGGCAGAATTGACATGTTGGGTCGATGGCCAAATTCTGACCCTATGTCTTATGGTCTTATAGTCATACACTGATTCCAGAGCAATGGATCACTAGTAAGATTGCTCTCAGTAAATGGTTTTGCTTTCTGTAGTCACACTGGGGACTTGCACTGCATCGCTTGTAATTGGCTGCAGATCCACTGAGAGTTGTTGAGCCCTACAGCACAGAAACAGGCCCCTTGGCTCATCCAGTACATGCCAGACTGGTAGTCTGCCTCGTCCCTCCTACCTGAGCCCAGCCCATAGCCGTCCATGCCTTGCTCATCCAAGTACTTCTCTAACTTACTTTAAATGTCACAATCAAACCCACATCTACCCCTTCCACTGGTAGTTTGCTCACAGTCGCAACGCTCCCTAGGTGGAGAAGTTTCCCCTCAGGTTTCCCTTCGATATTTCACATTTTACCTGTAACCTTAGACTTATAGTTCTAACCTCTGATCGAGTTTCATCGCCTTAGTATAAGACTTGTTTTTGACTTTGATGATAAACTGTGTCATTCAATGAGTGTTTTTTTTCAACTGTGCCACACAGACTTGACATTCAGCGAACTGAACCATGATCATTGCTGATGCAAAATATTTCTTGAAAATCTAATTACGTACTTCCACCTGCAAGCTCTCACAATACTGTTTTTTTTACATTAAAAAAATAGACTGGTAATTTTCTACTCTGTTTATATCCTTTTGTTTAAACAGACCTTGAAATGAAATTTGTGCTCAATGGGGGTAGTAGAGGATCCGGGAACAATAAGTATTATTAGTTTATTCTTTTCACAGTACCTCGCTTTTCTCTTGGTTGATTGTACTCTTTTATTTCCCTGCTAACATTGGTACAACATTGTGGGCTGCACTCACTGATCAGCTTTATTAGGTACCTTTGCACATCTGCCAGTTTATGCAAATATCTAATCAGCCAATCAAGCGGCAGCAACTCAATGTAGAAAGACATTCAGATGTGGTCAAGAAGTTCAGTTGTTGTTCAGTCCAAACATCAGAATGGGGAAGAAATGTGCTTGAAGTGACTTTGACTGTGGAATGATTGTTGGTACCAGACTGGGTGCTTTGAGTGTCTTAGAAACTGATGATCTCCTGGGAATGTCACACTCAACAATCTTTAAACTTCACAGAAGAATGTGTGAAAAACTTAAAGCACATGGTGAGCAGAAGTTCTCTGGGTGGAAATGCTTTGTTAATGAGAGAGGTCAGAGGAGAATGGCCACGCTGATTTGAGCTGAGAGGAAGGCAAATAACCACATGCTACAACAGTGGTGTGCAGAAGAGCATCTCTGAATGCACAACACATTGAACTTTGAACTGGATGGGTTACAGCAACAGAAGACCACAAGCATACAAAAGTACACACAATGGCCACTTTATTAAGCATCTCCTGTACCTAATAAACTATCCACTGAGTCTAAGTGCTTCTGGTTAAAGAAGGAATCCAAAGCTGTCCTCCAGTTCTATTCACGTGAAGACTTCTTACTTTTGTAGTTCAACCCTCAGCAATCAATGGTAGCCACATTGCAAATCTGCAACAGTGAGAAGTGAGCGTTAGAGCATTCATAAAAGGAAAGTTATTTCAACTACTATTGGTACAACACGGAAGTTTATTATCACCAAGGAATGTTGAGGATTATAAATTTACTCATTCATTTAGAGATACAGTGCAGAACAGGTCCAGTGGACCAACGAGCCTTACTGGCCAGCAATCAATGTATTTAACACTATTCATGGGACAAATTAGAATATCTGATTAACCTAGTAACAGGTACATCTTTGGTCTGTAGGGAGAAAACCAGAGCTCCTGGACGAACAGAACCCATGAACGCTAGCTTACTACTTTTTTTATTTCCACCTTGCACTACTTATTTAACTGTTCATATATATACTTACTGTAATTCATATTTTTTCTATTATTATTATGCATTGTTCTGCTGTGTAAAAGTCAACTAATTTCACGACATAAGCCAGTGATATTAAACCTGATTCTGATTCTGATTCAGGGGGAAAACAAGTGAACTCCGTTCCAGATGGCACCTGAAATGAACTCCGAGCTCTGGAACGCTCCGAGCTGAGATAGCATCGTGCTACCTTTGTATTACTACCTTTTGATCAGTATTTTATGTGGGACATTAATGGGGGCCCGTTTTGGTCTGGCTGAATAGATGCAACACTGAGAGCAGAGATTGAAAAGATGTCTCTTAATTGGGCCACAGTCGAATGCATGATTTCTCCAAGTGATTTACTTTTCACAGCTTAACCCAATTATCTGGTTCCCACCACACCTGTGACAGACTGCTGCTGGGCCAGAGCATTATCCATTTCCTGACATGTCCTTCTTTCTGACACCCTTAATTAAATCGGAACTTTTTCCAATTCTCCTCCTGCAGTCTTTGTGAAAATTGGATGGAAGATAACAACGCACAAACAGTGTGACATTAAGCACTGGATTGGTTCTTTGGTGTACATCTCACCTCCTGACACCTCAAGACCTTCTATTATTTATAAGGCACAGGTCAAGAACGTGATGGAATATTCCTCAGTTGTCTGGATGAATGCAGCTCCCACATCAGATTCTTGAGAGTTTTTCATTGGACCTGGGCATACATGTACTTATCTATATGACAATAAGCTTGACTGTGACCCTGTTAGACAACATCCCATTTGGCTGGCAGTGCATTTACTTGCTAAGCTGTTCTGACACCACCAAACATGGGAACTAGCTTTAAGTACTTTTGACTGAAATATTCTAATGCCATTTAAAATAAAACCAATAAAATAAAAGAAAATAAACATAATATTATAAATTAACAAAGGCTTTGAAAAGAATATCAAAAATACCAACACTAACCTTAATCCCTTGTCAAAGTTGGCTTTAGTGACACAATGGATAGCATGCTAGACTTCTATTCATGTGTGATCAAGTAATTCAAAGGTTGATGGTTCAAGTCCCACCAGAGGCTTTAGACTTACTGGGATGCTCTGCATTAATGAGGGTTTCTTATAAAGGTAGGTTGAGCGAGCTAGGGTCTTCCTCTTTGGAGTGAAAAGTATGAGAGGGGACTTGACAGGGGTCTATAATGTAATAAGAGGCATTTACAATACTGTGCAAAAGTTTTAGGCCCTTATATACCTGTATAGCTAGGGTGCTTAAGACTATTCCACAGTACTGTAGTAATTTTATGTATTGCACCATACTGCAGCCCCAGTAAAACTAATTTTATGACATATGTGAGTGATGATAAGCCTGGTTTGGATATGGGTCTCTGTTGAGTACGAAGAGAGGGAAGGGAACAGGAAGAGGGAAATCATGGTTGGGAAATGGGGAAGGGAAAGGGGAGTGAGCAGGAAGCACCAGAAAAATATTCTATGATGATCAATAATCCAATTGTTTGGAATCAAATAACCTTGCCTGGTGTCTCAGGGCTGGATGAGTCTGTACCCTGGCCATCTCCTGCCATCGCGCTCCTTGGCCACCTGTTCCACACCCCTCCCGTGGCACTCCACCTTCGCCATTCCCAATATCCTTAGTTCGTGCCAGATTTGCAGACTCAGTCTCTGCTCCATGTTGACAAATACAGCACAGTGCAAAAGTCCTAGGCACCCTAGCTATATTGTAGACATGGGCAAGAGGTTTAGTTTTTGTTCAGACCGAACACCAGAATGGGGAATAACTTCAGTCTAAGTGACTTTTGTTGTGTCTATGCAGAACTACATATCAATTAAATAAAAGCACAAATGTGGAAGATGGTTTTAACGGGTGCAATTACATTGCAATGTGCATGCATAGACAACCACACATGCACAGACAACAGATGAATACTTAGTGTTGGGGGGGTGGGGGTTGCTCTAAAAAAAATAGGTCCATACATTACACTTTCTTCCCCTTTAGATTAATATAACATAAAACTGTATATGCACAAAACATTCAATTTCCCTTTAATGGACCATATTCAAATTAACATGATTTCACAATAACAGGCCATAACTTATTTACTGTTCTAAAGGTTCAGTCTTTTGGCTGGTGCTCTGTTTCTTTCAGGGTAGCTCCTCTGGACCTGTGAAGTAGCATTGGGTTTGCTAGGTGTCTTGTTTTCCATTAAACTTCCTGTCCGATCTCAAAGCTCCTTGGTAATTCACTTGGCAACTGGTTGAACTGCTAATTCTGCACTTCCCTGCACTGATCTGGTTTCAGGAGGTCTATACGAGATCTCAGATTCCTATTCATGAATATGAACAGATTGATTTGTCTTCGCATGAGTTCTGAAACACAAAAGTTGCTGGGTGGCGAAGAGCTGACTTGAAATGTCCGATGCCATTTTTCTTCGTGATCAGTTGGAATTCTTCTGACGTGTATTGTCATCTGCTGTCACTCACAATTTGTTCTGTTAAACCATTTCTGGCGAAGATAGTCCTCAGGGCGGAGCCGGGCTTTGCTGAGATTGTTGATTTCATTGGTGTAGCTTCTGGCCGCTTCAAATAAGCAACCTTAGCAATCAGAAACACGGAGTCCATGAATGGCCCAGTATAGTCAATATGTGCCCTTTGTCATGGTGAAAACAGCCACTCCCATGGTTGTAACATTTCCTGTGGGGGTGCATTTTAAACTTTTTCCATCCTGAACAGCTTTTGGCTATGTCTGCAATCTGTTTATCTATTCCTGACCACCACATTTTGCTCCAGGCAAGATTCTTCATCTTGCCTGTAACCAAATGTCCCACATGCAGATTTTCTAACACTCTGGTGTGCACTTTAGAGGGAACAGCAACACAAGATCCACAACATCAGCATCCTTTGACATGCTGACAGTTGGTCTCATCTCACTGAGAAATCTGGAAACATAGAGTTACCATGAGCTGACCATTTCTGCATGATGATTTCATAGACTTCTGACAATGTCGGGCCATTCCTTGTTTCCCTTGGTATTTTGGAATTTGTTACCGACAACTGGTTCACTAATGTGGTGTGGAACGCCTCTGCTAGGTCACAGTATGAAAATGTTTCTTCTCCAGTTGCCAATAGTGGAAGACCTGACAAACCATCAGTGTTGCTTTGTTGTTTGGCACCCCTGAACTCTATTGCGTAACAGTGGGCTCCAAGGAGCAGTGCATAATGTTGTAACTGAGTAGCAGTTATCAATGGAATTCCCTTCCTGGGATAGAAAATGGACACTAGCTGGTGATCTGTCACTCGCATAAACTTTTGTCTGTAGAGGTAGGGGTGGAACTTCTTTATTCCCCACACTAGACTAAGGGCCTCTCGGTGCGTAGTTATGTTCTGCACTCATCAGTGATCTTGACGCAAATGCAATCGGGTATTCACATCCATCTTTCATGGGGTGTGACAGCTTCAATGCCTTAAGAGGATGTTTCGCATGCCAGTGTGATGGGCAGGGATGGGTCATAATGGGTAAGCAGTTCGTCAGATGTTATTAGTCTGTCAGTTTCCTTGAATGGTCTTTCACATCTTTCTGGCCATTCCCATTTTGCTCCTGTCTGTAACAGTATGTTCAATGGATGCAGCACTGTTGCAATGTTCGTGAGAAACCAGTGGTAGTAGTTTACAAGGCCCAAGTTTAACCTGAGTTGTGACACATTTTCCAGTTTGGGTGCCTGTAGCACTGCTTCAGTCTACTCTTGTGATGTACGTAAGCCATGCTTGTCAATGACAAGTCCACAATATGAGATTCATTCTTGAAAAACTCACATTTCACACTCTTTGCGCGCAGGCCATACTCACTCAGCCCGGTAAACACCTTACCAACGTTCTGGAGATGTTCATCATCATTTTTGCCAGGTACGATGATGTCATCAAGGTAACATTGCGTTCCGGGGGTATCTTGGAGCACTTGGTCCATTGCTCTTTGCCAAATTGCTGGAGCTGATGCAATGCCAAAGATGAGACAATTATACTGGAACCGTCCCTGTGAGTGTTAATTGTGAGGAACTTCCTGCCTGACTCCTCAGTCTCCATTTGCAGATAGGCTTCTGACAAGTCAGGATTTGAAAATCTCTACCTGCCTGCCAAAGATGCAAAAATGACTTCTATTGACAGGAGAGGATATTGCACAGTATGCAGCACCAGGTTGATGCTCACCTTGAAGTCCCCACATATACAAATGTCTCCGTCCTTCCCTTTCCTGATCATCGAGACAATGGGTGAGGCCCAATTGCTCCACTCAACCCTGGAGCAAATTCCAAACATCTCCTAACTCTGCAGTACAACATCTACTTTAGGACATAGTGCGTAAGGATGCACTTTATAGTATCTAGGTGTTGCTGTTTCATACAGTTCAGTTCTGGCCTTCATGCCTTTGAGTTTATGAATACCTCTCTCAAACACCTTCTCATTAGTAGTAAGCCGCTGTGCCAGAATCTGGTCAGCGCTACACTTTTGGCTGCCCTTGCCCATTGATGCCACACTGAGAGCTTTGACTGAGTGCCAGTCTAGTTGGGTATTTTTCAAACATTCACATCCAAAAATTACTTTTCAATACATAAAGTTCTAACTGCTGTGTTTCCCCCCATATGTCACATTCACCTTCATTTTGCATTTTGGAAGACATTTTTTCACCTGAGTAGGTCTTTAGCATCACTGAAGTAGTTTCTAATGGTAGTTTCAAAAACAGCCTCTGAAATTACAGACAAAGCAGACCCTGTATCCAGCTCCTTTTTCAGTTTTACACCTGGCACATCTATTGTAATCCATATTATATTGCACTGTGCTTCGGTAATACTATGCAGTTCTAGGCATGGCAGTTCACCTTTGTTAGACTCTATGTTGACTGTTCACTCTTGCATAGATGCTGCCTGGCCTGCTGTTCCTCCAGTATTTTGTTGTGTTGCTGGGATTTCCAGCATCTGCAGATTTTTTCTTGTCTATGTTGACTGATTCTGTTTACACTTGGTGACTTTATGCATTTGCTCAGTTTTAGGTTTGAGATTTTGCACTCGGTTAGGCCTCTTGTCTGCCTTGCACATTCTGTCTATGTGGCCTTGTCTGTGATACTTTTTGCAGACTTTTTCCTTGAACCACCAGTCATTTGCATCATGGGATGATTTGCCACATTGATATCATTTTTGTTTTTTTGTACCATTCAGGGACATTTGGTGCATTTCACATTCTAACCTCCTTTTCTGTAGTTCTGCTGCATCCTTTACGGTAATCTCTAATGGTTTTGCAGTGGTGAATGTCCGTTCTAAGGATAGGTCTCTTTCTGTCATTAGCCTCTTTTGAGTGCCTTGACTAGGCATGCCACACACAAGCCTGTCCCTTAATGCATCACAAAGTCTATCTCTAAAGCCACAGTACTGGGAAAGTTTGTGCAGTTCAGCAATGTATTCAAAAAGACATTCATCTTCTGATTGGTTCTTTTTACAAAATCTAAATCTCTCTGTTATTACTGAAGGTTTAGGGCTCAAGTTATTTTGTAAAACTGTAACAATTTTATCGACCTTGTTGCTTGCTGGCTTTTCGGGGGTTACAAGTTTGCATAAGGAAATGTACCCAGTCAGCATGGCTTTGTGAAGGGCAGATTGTGCCTAACAAGCCTGATAGAGTTCTTTGAGAAGGTGACCAGGCATATAGATGAGGGTAGTGCAGTGGATGTGATCTACATGGATTTTAGTAAGGCATTTGACAAGGTTCCACATGGTAGGCTTATTCAGAAAGTCAGAAGGCATGGGATCCAGGGAAGTTTGGCCAGGTGGATTCAGAATTGGCTTGCCTGCAGAAGGCAGAGGGTCATAGTGGAGGGAGTACTTTCAGATTAGAGGGTTGTGACTAGTCGTGTCCCACAAGGATCTGTTCTGGGACCTCTACTTTTCATGATTTTTATTAACGAGCTGGATTTGGGGGTAGAAGGGTGGGTTGGCAAGTTTGCAGATGACACAGAGGTTGGTGATGTTGTAGATAGTGTAGAGGATTGTCGAAGACTGCAGAGGGACATTGATAGGATGCAGAAGTGGGCTGAGAAGTGGCAGATGGAGTTCAACCCGGAGAAGTGTGAGGTGGTACACTTTGGAAGGACAAACTCCAATGCAGAGTACAAAGTAAATGGCAGGATACTTGGTAGTGTGGAGGAGCAAAGAGATCTGGGGGTACATGTCCACAGATCCCTGAAAGTTGCCTCACAGGTAGATAGGGTAGTTAAGAAAGCTTATGGGGTGTTAGCTTTCATAAATTGAGGGATAGAGTTTAAGAGACACGATGTAATGATGCAGCTCTATAAAACTCTAGTTAGGCCACACTTGGAGTACTGTGTCCAGTTCTGGTCACCTCACTATAGGAAGGATGTGGAAGCATTAGAAAGGGTACAGAGGAGATTTACCAGGATGCTGCCTGGTTTAGAGAGTATGGATTATGATCAGAGATTAAGGGAGCTAGGGCTTTACACTTTGGAGAGAAGGAGGATGAGAGGAGACATGATAGAGGTGTACAAGATATTGAGGAGTAGACAGAGTGGACAGCCAGCACCTCTTCCCCAGGGCGCCACTGCTCAGTACAAGAGGACATGGCTTTAAGGTAAGGGGAGGAAAGTTCAAGGGGATACTAGAGGAAGTTTTATCACTCAGAGAGTGGTTGGTGCGTGGAATGCACTGCCTGAGTCAGTGATGGAGGCAGATACACTAGTGAAGTTTAAGAGACTACTAGACAGGTATATGGAGGAATTTAAGAAGGGTGGTTATATGGGAAGCAGGGTTTGAGGGTCGGCACAACATTGTGGGCCAAAGGACCTGTAATGTGCTGTACTATTCAATGTTCTATGTTCTACACCCTTGCACCCATTAAGCTAAGAACTGCAGGGGCTTTTTTTTTGATTCCCGATGTTGTTTGCATTACAATACAGTTCAACCCTCTCGGTATATGACACCCAGCCTTCATTGGTGCTATCACCACATTATTTTCGGTTTACATTCAGCGTGTTTTTCACTGTTACTGTCCACTGTGCTCACACTATTCTTAGAGTCAATGGCGGCCTTCTCTGTACTGTTTAATTTTCGCTGTTTCATCCCATAATCATGCCGTTACTGTTGATGCAGTTCGTGATATTTTCTGACATTCAGGTTCATACTGATTGCCAATTTGTTGTGTCTGTACACAACTACACATACACACACACACACACACACACACACACACACACACGATAAAAGGACACACGCGGGAGAAGGCTTGAATTGGTGTATTCACATTGCAACGACATTGAGAGAGTGAGAACAATACACATGTGTAGACAACAGTACGATACATAGTGCTAAGGGGAAGGGGTCATTGATCTTAAGGAAGTAGATCTAAACATTGCAACTTTGATGATGGAGTGTTTGTTGGTGCAAGACGGGGTGATTTGAGTATCTCAAAAACTGCTAATCTTCTAGAACTTTTATACACAACAGTCTCTTAAGTTTACAGAGAATAGCACGTTTGGCAACTTAAACAACCAGTGCACAGCAGTTCTGTGAGTGAAAGCTCCTTGTTAATGAAAGAAGTCAGAGAATGGCCAGACGGGTTTAAACTGGTTTAAGCTGACAGAAAGGTGACAGTAACTCAAATAAATTTGCACTAAAACTAGGGTGTGCAGAAGAGCATCTCTGAACACACAACACGTTGAGTTACGGCTGCAGAAAATCACAATGGGTTTCAGTCCTTTTGCCATTTTATTAAATACAGTTTTATATAAAATGAAGTGGCCACTGAGTGTATATTGGTTGTCATCTTTTGCTGGATCTGTGAATGCACATGTCGAACTTTGCAGTGGATGGGCTACAGCAGCAGAAGACCACAAACATATACACAGTGGCCACTTTATGAGGTGCAGGAAGTACTTAATAAAATAGCCACAGAGTGGGTGTGTTTCTAGCCAGATCAATGCTTATTTCATCTATACCCATGAACTGAACTGAACGTCACTGTTGCAATGGCCTAGCTCTGCTCCTATGTCTTGTGGTCCATATGGTTATTGAGGTTGGACAAGAGCTGACCTATGAGTCTGGAATCACAAGCAAATTAACCCTGTAATGGCAGCAAAAAGGACAGTAGTGAACAAAATACAGGTAGTCCCCAAGTTACGAATGTCCGACTCACGGACAACTCGTACTTACGATCCGAGGAAGGAGAACGCCGTCTGCCATTTTAAGCCGGATTGCGACGCTGTCTGCCATTTTAAGTCGTTGCCGTTAACACTGTGTTGAGTGTTTAACTTTGTATTTGGCTTAAATTTTTCTTAGTAAGATTCACCCTGACCCCGCCCCCCCCCATTCCGGTCAGCTGCTGGCAGAGTGAGGTCAGCACTGGGCTCAAGAACGGAGGTTCGATCCAGTGACGGACTGCTCCCGTGACGGGTTGATGTCAATCCAGTGACTCCTGTACCATCTGTGTCAGGTTGATATCGAGCTCGCAATTCGACCTCGTAAAAAAAAAACACTGCCACCTCCAGTTTAAATTCCTACATGGAATATTGTGGAGGATCAAATACCCAAACCCAGCACAGCCCCCACTTGTCCCACTTAGCCTGTTTCAGAGCGGTGGACCTTAGTACCCAGCGGACCTCAGGAGCCGGCACAGCTCGGGACCTGCCGCACACAGTGTTTCTGTTCCATTGACAGGAAGCAATCGCGATTGAAAATAAAGTGGAAATAATAAAGTGTTTGGAAAGGTGAAACACCATCGGTCATTGGAAAAGCGTTAGGCTACAGTCGGTCAACAATCAGAACAATTTTAAAAGATAACTGATAAAGTGAGAATAATGGAACATGTGAAATGTCCTGCCCTGATGAAAGCTACAATTATTACTAAGCAACGCAGTGGTTCAATTATTGGAATACATACGTTTCTTAAGTGTTTTATATGCATTGAAAGGTAAAATATATACTACATACTAAGACAAACGTTTAACGAATTGACGCTAAATAGTACCGGATGTACTTGTTCCGACTTGCGGACAAATCCGACTTAAAGACGGACTCAGGAACGGAACTCGTATGTAACCCAGGGACTGCCTGTAGGCTTTTAAGGCCTCATTATTAAAAATTCACAAATTATTTAAATAAATGTATTTAACTTCTTTAGATCTCATTAGCAGATTTGAACTCCTGCCTCTGCATAACGTCAGTGCTGTTAATCCAGGAACTAAATCAATATGCTGCTGGACTCTACAGTCTCTAAAGATCTTGACACAATCACAATGTGATGCAATTTGGGGCTGAGCCACATCAAATGATATTAGCCCTGGCAATGAAAGCCTGGTAAAAATAGTGGGTTTAAGAGTTGCCTTAAGTGACAAAAGAGCGATCAAGGGAAACTATTTCAACATACATCTGAAATCACGATGGCTAATCCTTAGAAAGATACAGGAATTTTTAAAAATTTAATTTTATTTAGAGATGCAGCATGGTAATAGGCCCTCCAACCCAACGAGCCCAACTAACCGGCTAACTCTTTGGAATGTGGGAGGAAACTGAAGCACGAGGAGAAATCCCCTGCGGTCAGGAGGGGAACGTACAAATGGAAGGTTTGGAGGGAAAGTCCATCAGTGGCTACGGTCAACAGATTTGCCTATAAAGACACCTAATATCCTGGAAAGAAGGAATCAGAGAGAGAGAAAAAACAAACTGAGTAGTGGTGCAGCTGACAAGGACCAAGCTACATCCAGTATAAAAATCAAAAGCAGTCTGAAACAACTTTTATTATCTTTCAACTGAGTGCTGAAACAGAGCATTAGATTGTGAACATTAATCTTGTTTGGCAGGAGTGTACGGCAGCTAATTTCTGCAGTGTTTAAACTGAGACAGACATCATAGTCATCCAGATTTGCAGAGTAATCTCCAGCACCTAACAGCACATAGCATTTTACACAGCACAGCTTTTTCTTCTACACATCACTGTGGCTTACTTGAGGTGCCAGCTCCTTCTGCATTTCAACTTCTGTTGCCGTGCTTGCTCTACGCAGTCCTTCTGACTCACTGTTGAATGCTTTGTTTTTGTGCTAGAGATGTAAGACGGCACAGTAGTTCGGTGGTTTAGCACAGTTGATATGGGAATTGCAAGGCATTTGACCACAAGTCCCTACAAAGGATTGTGAGAAAGGCTGAATGGATCACCCTGGTCTCTCTTTCACTCATCTGAGATATTTATCAGGAGTGCTGTGAATTCTGGGCCCTTAGCATTGTCAGTGATCCCTCCCATTCATCCCACAATCTCTTTGACCTCCAACCATCAGTCAAGAGATACCATAGCCTGAGAACATAGATTGATAGGATAGAAAAGAGCTTCCTCCCCCCCCCACCCCACCAGCTGTAAGACTACTGAGCTCCCTGTCACCACCTGGGTCTCATCGTCTATGAAGAGCCAGCAATGTTATACAGTTTACTTTTTAATTTATGTTGTAAATGGCAAATGTCAATCTTCTGGACTGTATTTTATTATGTGTTAATTCATTTGTGGTAATGTAACTGTAGTTGTTTTGTGTGAGTGATATGTACTGTGTGTAAACCTTGGTCTGGAGGAGCGTAGTTTAGTTTGGCGGTACACATGCAGGGTCAATGGTTGAATGACAATAGACATGAATTTGAACCTGCTCACTTTACAACACCAGCAATCTCCAATTGGGGTTCAACTCCCACCATTGTGTGTAAGAATTTGCCTGTTCTTCCCATGTGGATTTCCTGTGGGTGCACTGGTTCCCCTGCCCCCCACCACGCCATTCCTGATGTAGGATTTTATTCTGAAATGTTGGCAATTCTCTTCCTAACACAAATACTAATGATGTACTGAGTTCCACCAACAGATTATTTGTTACTGTCATAAAGATTCTCTGTCTGGCCTGCGCTAGTTGTGACTTCAGACTTGAAATACCCACCATTCAAAGTCATCGGGCAATGAATTCCTGCCTTGTCAGATAATAAATATTGGGGCATTGGTCAAACCGATGAAATAAAAACCTGTGTGAAATGAAAATCAACAGGAACTTTTATTTTCCAAAGTCTACCTTACTACACTGGATAAAGTTCTGAAAAGTTAACATTTGAGGACACTTTTTTAACCACAGCATTGTAGTGTAGCACTAAAAATTGTTTTTTTAGTGACAGTGATCATCAAACAGGGTTCAATTCGCATTACTGTCTCTAAGATGTTTGAATGTTCTTTCGATAATGACGTGCTTCCTCTGGGTTCTCTATTTTCCTGAAGATGGGTTTGGGAGTAGTGGGTGCTGGGAGCATGGTGACTTGGGGGCTGCTGCAAGCAAGCACAGTCCTCGGACTATGTTTATTATTGACACAAAACCACACACTTCACTGTTTGCTTTGACGTTCCAATGTATAAATGACAAATAAAGCTAATCTTTATTTTTCTTTAGAAGTGTTAAAAATAGGCAAATGTAGTTAGACTGCAAAGAGCAAAATGTTGATGTGGTTTATAGCCAGTGAAGCTTTTTAATGGAGTGGCAGAATTTGAACAACTGATGTTGATTGAATATTAATCTGCATTTCATAGTAATCCTGTTGAATAAAAAGTTTATTTTCAGTCAGTAATGGCTATTTTTTATGAGCTTAGTCATGGAGATTTGTATGAAAGAAATAGAAAAATGATTAAGCTCTGCAAACAATTAACATATTTCAATAGCGCTGAGTTATAACACTGAAATTTTAACACAATTTCTCGCTCGATGGTTGCTGCATGATTTGCTGAGCTTTACCAAAATATTCTGTTTTTTTTCATTTCTCAAGCAAACTTTTTTTTGCTTTATTACAATCAAGATTTTGCGAATGATTGTGGAATTTGAGACAATGAAGAATTGGCACAGAAGAGTTGAGGTCTGGGGCAGATGTTGCTAAACAGGAAAGAGCGCAGAGAATATTTAGGACAGGGACAAAATTTTAAAGAACGGTTGGACAGGTGAGGATTTTTCTCCTTGCAATGTGGAAGACTGAGGGCTAACCTTACAAAGGTGTGTGAAATCATAGGGATCATAGATAGGATGAATGCTCATAGTCTTTCACCCAAGATTGTTGAACCAAGTACTAATCAGCACAGGGTTCAGATGACAGAAGGAAATTTAATTGGAATTTTCAGGAGTGACTTTTATATGGGGATTGAGCTTCCAGAAAAAGGCACTTGAACCAGTTACAATAAGAGCTTTTAGACGTCTACATGGCGAGTAAAGTTTTGGATGGCTCTGGACCAAATGTGTTCTATTTTGTTGTGCTCTGTTTCATGCTGCCAAGCATTGTAGGCATGTTATAGTGGTGTTGGAATGTATAGTGACATGTGTGGGCCGTACTCAGCACATCCCTCAGTTGTGTTGTTTGTTAATGCCAGTGACACATTTTAGTGAACGGTTCAATGTACATGTGATAAATAAATCTGAATGTGAAGCAGGGTGAGCTTGGATGGGCTGATTTCGATCAGCCTGGATCAGTGCTTTCCATGCTGTATCACTCAATGACTGTATGACAGTGAATAAATTGACAGACTTAAGGATGCTGCTGGTCAACCCTTGCACCCATTTGATGATAATAACAAATTAATCTGTTTTTACCACTTCTGTAGAAATATTCGTCAAGAACAATCAGAATCAGAATCAGGTTTAATATCGCCGGCATAGGTCATGACATTTGTTAACTTTGCGGCAGCAGTACAATGTAATATATGATAATATTGAAATAAATGACTATGGAGTATATATATGTATATTAAATAGTTAAATTAAATAAGTTGTGCAGAAACAGAAATAAAAAGTAATGAGGTAGTGTTCATGGGATCAATGTCCATTCAGAAATCAGATAGCGGAGAGGAAGAAGCTGTTCCTGAATTGTTGAGTGTTTGCCTTCAGCCTCCTTCCTCATGGTATCAGTGAGCAGAGGGAATGTTGTGTGTGATGGGGGTCCTTAATGATGGACACTGCCTTTTTGAGGCACTATTCCGTGAATGTGTCTTAGATACTACGGAGGCTAATGCCCATGATGGAGCTGACTAATTTTACACCTCTCTGCAGCTTACTTCGATCCACATCATGGTCAAAGACAATGATTGCTCGTGATAGTGTTGTCTGAGAGGGTGTGAGTCATGCAAGTTCTCCTGAGGGCGATAACCATCTCCTTTGATTATTGACATAGAGGAAAAGGTTATTTGCCTGGCACCAGTCCTCGAGCTCTTCCACCTCCTCTCTATTAGCCGTCAGAACGTGATTGGTGATGAGCCTCACCATTGTGATTGCTCGGGTGTCTGGCCATTTTACTGCATACCTGGGCATCTTTTGGGCCTGTTGTTGGTGTTTTATTTGGAATGTTGCATCTCCAGTGCTGTAGCACAGACTTCGTACTAGAGTTGCAAGCCTACATATGTGTGGTCCATGTTCACCGAGTCGTATTATAACACATATCAACCTGAGTGTGGGATCTGATCAGCCAAGAAATCAAGCAGGACAATAAAGAGGGAGGCCAGCTTTAACAGGAGTAAGATCCTATTTTTAGCTCATTCTTCTTCATTTTCAATTGCCAGTTTAGTCTCAACATGTGCTCCATTACATGCCAGATGATACACTTAAAGCTAAAGAGGAATTTTTGAAGAGAAGCAATCCAGTCTTTAATCCTCAGGGCATTAAATATACAAGAAAGTTACTGATCTCTACTACACTGCAATAATCAACACACACACAACGCTTGTGCTATGAAGAAGAGCATAATAATGTCCTTAAAGGGGCAGGTGCTTAATTCTCTGCAAATAAACAAACAAGCTGTTGGACTAATTCTAGATATAAGGCAAGATCTGTGGAGGGGGGAGGGATGGACAGTCAGTAATTCAGATCCAGACCCTTTAAGGATTAGCTTTGTTTGTCACATGTGCATAGAAATATACAGCAAATTCCATCATTTTACGTCAAATCACATCAGCGAGGATTGTGCTGAGCAGCTTGCAAGTGTTGCCATGCTTTCACTGCCAACGCAGTATGGGGATACAATAGAGTACAGGAGATGGGATTGATGTTGAAGTTGTATATGACATTGGTGAGGTCTAATTTGGAGTACTGTGTGCAGATTTGGTCACCCTCTGACCGGAAAGATGTAAATATGGTTAATGGAGTACAGAGCAAATTTCCAAGGAGGTTGCAGGGTCTGGAGGACCTGAGTTATAAGGACATATTGAATAGGTTAAGACTGTGTTCTTTAGAATGAAGAAGATTGAGAGGAGATTTGATAGAGGTACAGTATACAACATTTTGAGGGGTTTAGGTAGGGTAAAAGCAAGCAGGCTTTTTCCACTGAGGTTGGGTATGACTACAACTAGAGGTCACGGGTCAAGGGTGAAAGCTGGAAAGTTCAAGGGAAACATGACAGGAAACTTCTTGACTCAGAGGCTTGTGAGAGTGTGGAACGAGCTGCCAGTGCAAATAGTGCATGGAAGTGTGATTTCAATTTCTAAGAGAAGTTTGGAGAGGTACATGGATGGTAGGGGTATGGAGGGCTATGCTCTTGGTGTAGGTCAATGGAAGTAGGTAGTTTAACTGGTTTGACATAGATGAGATGGGCTGAAGGGCCTGTTTCTGTGGTATACTTTTCTATGACTTTATGGCTGCATAGCAAGACTATGGTTTATAACCCTAACCTTGTGCTAATGTTGGAATGTGGAAGCCCACACAATCACGAGAAGAACATACAAACTCCTGAAGGACAGCAGTGGGAACTGAACGCCGAGCAGTGATCAGTGATGCTGTAAAGCGATATGCTAACTGCTGCACTTCAAAGTCACTTCTGGCCTGAAAGGGGTGATAGATGGTATGAGGAGGAGATGGGAAATAGTGGAGCAAGAGATGGTAATCAGTTGGTGGATTCGGATGAGGGGGCACCTGCTAGCTCTTTTCCCTTCCCTCCCTTGCCTCTTTATACTGTCCGGATAAAGGGTCTCGGCCCAAAATGCCAACGGTCCACGAGTTCCTCCAGCAGATCGTTGCTCTAGGTTTCAGTACCTGCGGTCTCTTGTATCTCTCTCTAGCTCTCTTTGACTCCTGTATTGTGGCCATGTGGATTACCTCTGGGTGCTCTAGTTTCATCACACATTTCAAAAATGTAAGGGTTAGGCTTAGTGAGTTGTGGGCATGCTACGTTGGCACCAGAAGTGTGGTAACTCTTGCAGCTTGCACAGCACAATACTTGCTGATTTGATTTGACGTAAATGACACATTTCACTGTATGTTTTGATGCACATGTGACAAGTAAAGCCAATCTTTCTTTCAGAGTACAGAGATACAAAATTAAAAACAAGATAATATACAGTACTGTGTAAAAGTCTAAGGCATATATATAGCTACACTGCCAAGGAATCTGACACAGTACTGTAGTAATTTAGGTATTGCACTGTACTGCTGCTGCAAAAAATAAATCATGACATATGCAAGTGATGATAAACCTCAGTCTGATATGGGTCAGTATTGTGGACTGAGAGTGGGAAGGGGGCAGGGAGAAGGGAATCATGGTTGGGGAAAGGGGAAGGGAGAGGGGAGAGAGTGGGAAGCACCATAGAGATATTCTGCAATGTTCAATAAACCAATTGTTTGGAATCAAATGCATGGCTCGGTTTGTCTGCACCCACACCACCCCAAAACCCTGGTTCTTCTCCTTTGCCGCCAGTCAGTCCTACACGCCTCCCGTGGCACACGACCCTCATCCTTTCCCAACATCCTTTGCTCTAGCCAGAGTTGCAAATTTGCTCTTCGCTCCACATTGACAAATACAGTACTGTTCAAATGTCTAAGGCACCCTAGCTACATATGTGTGCCTAAGACTTTTGTAAAGAACTATACATCACAAAATGCTGGAGTAACTCAACAGATCAGGCAGCATCTATGGATGAAAAATTAAATGTTGGCAATTTCAGCCTGCTTCGATAAACATGTCCTGTCAAAGACATCAGGCCCCATCCTGCACAATCAAGTGATGTTATTATAGTTATGAGTAATTCTGAATCTCATGTTTAATGACCCCCCCCCCCTTGACTACATTTTAATTAGATTCCGAATTGCACAGTGGAATGGTTTTTTGTTTTAGAGCAATAGGTCACTCTTCTGCTGCTACTGAGTATGGTCCGTGTCAGTCACAAGAGATCCTTCCCAGCAGCTCTCTCAAGTTATTTAACTGGAAGTGTGGTCCTTAAGGATCTGGCCTTTTTTTGTGTGATCCACGGGTTGGGTTTCTCTACCTTAATTATTTCCCTTGTCTCTATAATTAGTTTCGCTCAGCATCAGAAATCAGTGCTGAGAGGAAGAAGGGGAATTAATTGGGTTTGGAAAGGTATCTGAGTGTCCTAGAGAGATCTGAGAGAGTTGATGACGAAATTACAATCTTTAACCCTTGCCATACTTCATCTCTCTTTCTCTGAGCCTCAGGATTGGAATTATTGTTACAATAGTCTGAGGGTAGATAGGGTACAAGCAAGCTTTTTCCACTGAAATTGGGTGGGACTAAACCAGAGGTCATGGGTTAAGGGTGAAAGGTGAAAAGTTTAAGGGGAATATGAGGGGATATTTCTTCACTTAGAGAGAGGTGAGAGTGTGGAATGAGCTGCCAGCATGAGTGGTCCACGCAAGCTGGGTTTCAACGTTTAAGAGAAGCTTGGATAGGTACACAGGTAGTAGGTATATGGAGGGCTGTGGTCCTGGTGCAGGTCAAAGGGACGAGGCAGTTTAAATGTTTTTGTCATTGACCGGATGGGCTGAAGGGCCTATTCTTGTGCTGTAGTTTTCTATTATTGGCCACATGTACAGCGGTACAATTTAAAGGTTATCTTGCATTCTGGACAGGCAGTTTAGTCCACGGCACAGTGCATTGAGATAATACAAAGTAAAACGATAACAGAATGCATGTCAGTCCATGTCATGAAGAGGACACTCTCAGCTTGGAGGAGCAACACCTCATTATCCATCTAGGTGTCCTCCAACCTGAAACCATGAACATCGATTACTCCAAGTTCTGGTAGTTTCCCCCCTCCCGCTTGCCTCTTCTTCAATTCTCCACTTTGGCTTCTGACCTCTTATGCTCACCTGCCTATCATCTCCCCCTGGTGCCTTTCCTCCTTCCCTTTCTCCCACGGTACACTCTCCTCTCCTATCAGATTCTTTCTTCTCCAGCCATTTATCTTTCCCACCCACCTGGCTTTCGCCTATCACCTTCCAGCTAGTCTCCTTCCCCTCCCCCCATCTTTTTATTCTGGCATCTTCCCCCTTCCTTACAATCCTCAAGAACTGTCTCAGCTTGAAACTTTGACAATTTATTCATCTCCCTACATTCTACCTGACCTGCTGAGTTTCTCCAGGATTTTGTGTTTGTTGCTCTGGATTTCCAGCATCTGCAGGATTTTTCGTGTTTATGAGTTAGTGAGTTAATTTGGCAGTGAGGGTTCATTCGGTCAGAATGGCCTGTTACCATGCTGTATCTCTAAATAAAATTAATTTTTAAAATAATTCCTGTATCTTTCTCCTGGTTAACAATCATGATTTCGGATGTACGTTGAAATTATTTACCTCAGTGTTTACCTTTATGTATATTTAAGGCTGATGCACCATCAATAACTCTTGGAGACGTGAGTCGAGATAGGCTTTTATTAACTGGAAGAAAGCACCGTCAGCAGCAAGAGACCATCACACAATATACTGGAGACTGAGGGAGGAGCAGTGCCTCCAATCACCTTTATACAGGGGCCTGTGGGAGGAGCCACAGGAGCAGTCAGCAGGGGGGGGCGTGTCCAGACAGGTATATGTAGTTCACCAGAAAGGCCGAGGTTGATGGCAAGAGAATGAAAGGGTATGGGGAGAAAGAAGAAGATTGGGGCTGAGCGGAACAATGGATCAGCCACGATGGAATGGTGGAGCAGGCTCCATGTGACAAGCGGCCTAATTCTGCTGCTATATCCTATTGTTTTATGGCCTTAATCCCTCTTTTGTCATTTAAGGAAACCTTTAAAACTCACTCTTTCTCCGAGCTTTCATTGCCAGTGCTAATACTTCTTAATGTAGCCCAATAGTAGTAGCAGTAGTGCAATCATTTGAGTGGAGTATGCTATCCTCCAAGGAGGTTGTCTATTGGTGGGGTCCCAGTTCGCGGATGTGGCTGATTGAGGATCCACATATTCTGCTGCAGTGTGGACACAAATAAGTCGTGACTGTGGTTATTGATGGGTCATTTGGTTGTTCAGCTGCCTCTTATTCTCCGCAGCATAGCCTGCAAGTCCAAACAAAACTTGGGTATAGAGCAGTCAAGTTTCCTACCTTACTATGGGAAGCTGAATGATAGGTTACCTACAGAATGCATCTGAAAGCCCTGGAACAATACCACCAAATATCCTTTTGAAAGATTTGGAAGGACTGACTGCAGCGTACTAGAGGAGGCCAACATGAACAACATCTCCACTGCAAAAGCAGCGCCATCTCCAACGGATGGGTCATGTCATTCCGATACCTAACTCACATCTCCCCAAACAATTGCAGGTAGGCAATAAGGCAAAAGATTATAGCATGGTAGATTGGGAGGTCAAGCATCCATTTTATTATACTAGGGAACCATTATCATACTACGGATTGTGCTGGTAAGAATTTTTTTATAATTCTGTTCAACATTTTGATTGCTATCTGCCATTTGGTGCAATTAATTAATAGCAGGGAAGATCTTTACCAATATGTGCTGGAAGAAGTTTCCATTATGATCTTCAAAAGGGAATTGGCTAAATCCATATCAGACTGGTCTCTTGACTGATGACAGGAGTGATCTTTCAGTCCAGAACTACAAATATTTCTGATCTTTATCTTTAATCTTGAGGAAGAGACAGGGGACAGAGAAGGAGCAGTTACTGGAAGTTGGACCGTTCAATCTGTTGCAGACTACCTAAGTGGAGTATAAATTACACACACAAATGCTGGACGAACTCCGCAGGCCAGGCAGCATCTGTGGAAAAGAGTAAACAGTCGACAATTCAGGCTGAGGCCCTTCATCAGAACTGGAGAAAAAAGAAGTCTGAATAAGAAGTTGGGGGGAGGGGAGGAAGAAATACATGGTAGGGCAGCAAAGATTACAGAGGGGGAGCAGTGAGAGAAGGTTTCACTTAACTCCCATCGAAGGGAAGATTTAAACTCCCCCTCAATCTAAAATGTCAGCTGTTTACCCTTTCCATAGATGCTGCCTGGCCTGCTGAGTTCCTCCAGCATTTTGTGTGTGTTGCTTGGATTTCCAGCATCTGCAGATTTTCTCTTGTTTGTGAGTGAGATATAAGTTATATATTTGTGTTATGTCTCCAAATATAACTTCAGTACAGTCTTATAACTGGATTCTGTCCACGGTCTTACTCCTCCGTGGTCTTACTGTAGTCTACTGCACTCCCAGATCAGATGTCAGATCATTTAAAATTTAAGATTCAAGATTCAAATTTGTTTATTGTCATTTGTCAGTCCATGAGCGTAAAAGAGAACAAAATGATTTTTATTCTGGATCTGATGCAACTTAAAAAATACAATAAGCATGAAGAACACAGTAAAACACAATAAAATGAGTAAGTAAGATTAACTTACATAAATAGACTGATGACAGGAGGTACAGGAGTTTCTGTACATTAGGTGACTCCAACAAGAAGTGTGAAGTAGTGGTAAATGGGGAAGTGTGGTGGGGTAGGTTACTGGGTGGGGGGTGTTGATCATCCTAATGGCTTAGGGGGAAGTAACTGTTTTTGAGTCTGGTGGACCTGGCGTGGATGCTAAGTAATGTAGTCTCTTCGCTGGTGGGAGCAAGACAACAGTCCTTGAGGAGGGTTGGTGGGATTCTTCATGATAATGCTGGCCTTTTTCCATTTGGACATGCTTAAGAAAAGCTAAATACATTGAAATGAACCTCAATGAACCAACTATATCAAATTGTGTGGTTCTCCTGACAGCCATTTCTTCCTGCTGACTGCTGTGCTAAGCCAGTTTAGCAACTACACCCCGAGGCAGGCTAAGGACAGAGATGTTCTCATCATTAACAATGGACTCATCCCATATTTACACTAACTGATTCACTACTGCTTACATTTATAGAACAAAGAAGTGTGTATGTATTTAAATAAACCCTTTCCAACAACTCCAGACAATTGGTTATACTCTGCAGCCACCTGTAGATCTCTGGTTACTGTTGCCAAGTGGGGAAGTGCATCAGCCAGCCTGTGGGCATTTGGCTCCCATGATCTTGCCAACCACGGATCCAGGAATTCTATTTCTCAAGCAACAGAAACAATCATAATACCTGAGGAACTCAGTAGGCCAGGCAGGCTCTATTGGGAGGAATAATCATAATGATTTCTACCCCATTCCTTTCCAGTCTTCATTAAGGAGCTTGGCCCAAAATGTCAATTGCTTATTCCTCTCCATAGCGGTTGCCTGACTTGCTGAGTTTTTCCAGCATTTTGCGTGCGTGTTTCTCTGAATCTCCAGCATCGGCAGAATGTCTCATGTCTTCTCCTTCTCATGGGTGGTGGCTGGAATGAGGGCAACTGACATCCTTTTTTAAAATGATGCCTCCTCATCCCCTCTGTACCATAGAGTGAGCCAATGGGAGAGGCGTCACCCTTAGCTGGTTGCTCCATGGAGAACATGGAGTTTCTGGATTGGAGCTAGTATTACAAAGTTCAGAAAGTTCAAAGGACATTAGTGTCAAAGTATGTGTACATTAAACAATATTGAGATTCACCTCCTTGCAGGCAACCACAAAACAAGAAACCCAAAAGAATCCAAACTCGCAACGTGCAAAAGCAAAACAAATCATGCTGGCAGTCGTGTAAGCAAATAGCATTAAGAATGACAGTGTGTCCTCAGGCACAAAGTCTGGGACAGTCTGAGCAGGCCAGGGCCTCAGCCTCAGAGCGTCATGGAGCAGAGAGCAGAACCAGCCCAACCCTCGCCTCTGGTCTCGACAACCTGCCTTTTCAATCCGTCTGACCCAGTGTTTAAATCACCCAAACGTTGGGTTGCTCCTTGCTCTAAGAACGGGGTCCTGTCACATCGATACACTTTGGCCTTGGTAGTTGGTTTACTAATATCACATATACTGAGCATCCCATCACATCAGTACATTGAAGTAGAACAAAGAGAAAAGCCATATGAGAATGCAGAATAAAATGTCACAGTTAGCGAGAAAGTGCAGTGCAGGAAAGCGATTAGATTCAGGAACCATGACAAGGTAGATTATGAAATCAGAAGTCCATTTTAATGTACAAGAGGTCCATTTGATAGTCTTATAACAGCAGGTCAGAAGGTGTCATTAAGCCTGGTGGTATTTGCTTTCAGGATTTTGTATCTTCTGCTTGATGGGAGAGGGTAGAAGAGAGAATTCCAGAGTGATGGGGGTCATTGATTATGTTAGCTTCCACTCTGAGGCTGTGAGAAGTGTAGGGAGAATCCTTGGAGGAGTGAGTTGGTTTCCATGATGTGTTATCCTGTGTCCACAATCCACAAATATAACTATAAGACCATAAGAGCAGATAGGGCCATTCAGTCCATCAATTCTGCTCCGCCATAATACGATGATAAGAACAATCCAGAAACTGCTAATGGTAGAGAGTCTGCAAATAGAAGTATAAAGTCCGATGTACGTTGTCAGCCAAATCTCTAATTTACACAGGAAAGCTTTAGAGTCAATAAGAGTAGCACAGAAACAGGCTTTTCAGCCCATTGAAGCCATGCTGACATCCATCAACTGTTAATCCTATGTTCCCATTGACTCACCTGAGATTCCATCACTCAACTACACACTTGGGACAATTTACAGTAGCCAGTTACTTCTCAACCCGTGCACCTTTGGGATACGGGAAGAAACCCAAACAGCTAGAGGAAGCCTGTAAACTCAGAGAGAACATGCAGATTCCACACAGACAGCAGCACCAGATGTCAGGATTGAATGCAAGTCTCTGGAGATAGCAGGCTGTGCTCCACAAGTTTTAATTCCAGAAGATGGACGCTTCAGGAGACAAAGCTTTATTTACAGGCTTTCCATGCTTTATGAAATGACTTAGTGAGATTCAAAGCCTCTACACTCCAAGTGGTAACCAAGCTGTAAGGGTGAGTGAATAATTTTACTCATGCTTTGCAGTGGCAGGAGAAGTTTAACCAAAATGTATGATACATAACTATCATTTGTTCATTATGTGCCATTTTGTATGATGTGGGATCCATGTCCATGATTTTTCTTGTCTAATTTTTCTATGGAAATGGTTTGCCAATGTTTTCTTCTGGGCAGTGTCTTTACAAGACAGATGACCCCAGCCATTATCAATACTCTTTGGAGATTGTGCATCTGGTGTCAGTGGTTGCATGACCAGGAGTTATGATATGCACCTGCTGCTCATACGACCATCCTGCTCCTATGGTTTCATGTGACCCTGATCGGGGGGCTAAGCAGGTGCCACACCTTGCCCAAGGGTGAGCTACGGGCTAGCGAAGGGAAGGAGTACCTTATAACTCCTTTGGTAGAGATGTATCTCCACCCTGTCATAGATACATAATCATAAAAAGCCTTTTAATTATTGGATTGATTGTACTGATCCGCACATTTTTTGGGAGTGAGATAAATCAGAATTTAATGGGGTAACTAGATTGCGCAACTAGACAAAGTGTAGTGCGGTGAAGAGTGTCTGCTGGAGTGTAGGCCTGAAGCCATTTGACTCTAGGAGGCTTCACAATTATTGCCTCATTGTTCTCATTTATAGCACTGTACGTTCCGTTCATTATATTTTCATTATATTTTATTGTGACAGTTTTGGCATTATTTATCTTGCAAATAAGAGGAAGATTGGCAGGAAGAACAGGAGCCTTAAGTCCCACACTACCGAGTTCAGGAACAGTTACAGTAGTTTAAGTGTCTTAGGACATATATATAGCTAAGTTGCCTAAGACTTTTGCACAGTACTGTAGTAATTTTATGCATTGCACTGTACTGTTGTCACAATAAAAATCAAATTTCATGTTATTAGTGAGTGATAATAAACCGGATTCTGATATGGGTATCTATTGTGGACTGAGGCAGGGAGAGGGGAATCATCATTGGGAAAAGGGGAAGGGAGAGAGAAGCACCAGAGAGACATTCTGTAATGATCAAGAAATTAATTGTTTGGAATCAAGTGGGCTTGCTTGTTGTCTCAGGGCTGGGTGTGTCTGCACCCACACCACTGCCCCCCACCCTGTCACACCTTCTCTGTTGCCTGTCTCATACCCCTCCTCCAGTGCTCCACCCACACCATTCCCAAGATCCTTTGCTCCTGCCAGATTTCTAAACTCGCACTCCATTCAACATCGACAAATGCAATACTGTGTAAAAGTCTGAAACACCTTGGATATCTGTATGTGCCTAAGACTTGCACAGTATTTTATCACTCTTCAATCATCAGGCTCCTAAATCAGTGTGGATAATGACATTCACCTCAACAGTGAAATCATTCCACAACCTAGGGACTCACTTTCATGGACTCAATAACTCATATCCTCAGTATAATTTACTTACTTTATTTTATTAAACATAGACATAGAAACACAGAAAACCTACAGCACAATACAGGCCCTTCGGCCCACAAAGTTGTGCCGAATACGTCCCTACCTTAGAAATTACTAGGCTTATCTATAGCCCTCTATTTTTCTAAGCTCCATGTACCTATCCAAAAGTCTCTTAAAAGACCCTGTCCTATCCACCTCCACCACCTTTGCTGGCAGCCCATTCCACGCATTCACCACTCTCTGAGTAAAAAACTTACCCCTGACATCTTCTCTGTACCTACTCCCCAGCACCTTAAACCTGTGTCCTCTTGTGGCAACTATGTCAGCCCTGGGAAAAAGCCTCTGCCTATCCACACGATCAATGCCTCTCATCATCTTATACACCTCTATCCAGTCACCTCTCAGCCTCCAAGGAGTAAAACCCAAGTTCACTCAACCTATTCTCATAAGGCATGCTCCCCAATCCAGGCAACATCCTTGTAAATCTCCTCTGCACCATTTCTATGGCATCCACATCCTTCCAGTAATGAGGCGACCAGAACTGAGCACAGTACTCCAAGTGGGGTCTGACCAGGGTCCTATATAGCTGCAACATCACCTCTCAGCTCCTGAATTCAATTCTACGATTGATGAAGATCAATACAGCTTCCTATTTTTATGATTTGTCTTCTTTTGCACAGTGGTTGCTTGTCGGTTTTTGCTTATATATAATTTTTCATAAATTCTGTTGTATTACTCAATTTTCTTATGAATGCCTACAAGAAAATGAATCTCAAGATACTTAGTACATGATAATAAGCATGTTCTGCCTTGAGCTTCATTTTCTGGTCTGCCTTGATGAACTTATTTTGACTTTGACTTTGAAGATGTCACACATGTTTAAATATGAATCACTCAGTCTCCTGGGCTTTGGAGATGCAAATACTGTTAATGGCAAGTGAAGAGTTGAAATTACCTGCACCAGTTCTGGCTTCCAGCACAATTCAAATAAATGTTCTTGATTTACTTCTCACATTTTCCAAACTACTTACTTAATTGTGTTTAAAGGGTATTCTAGGTGTGAAAGTTACCTCATGGAGCTGCACTTCGCCAACTAAAGCAGGATGAAATCTTCATTCAGAAGCAGAGTTAGGGATCCTCCATTTTGAAATGATATTGAAATGCTGGCTTTTCCCTAAGATCTGATTTTATAATTTATGTTTGTATGGTAGAGCAGTATGTTACATTCTTTGGGGAAATAGTAGACTGAGGCCAATGTTGCTCAGTCAGTCAAATCACCTTGAATGGATACCCCAACTCTGCATGGTCACGGGACCATGATTGCCTATGCAGCATCAAAACATTCAGTGAAATGTATTCTTTGCGTCAACAACCACAATAGTCTGAGGATGTGCGGGAGGCGGCCAGGAAGTGTGCCCATGCTTCGGGCACCTGTAGGAGATCAGGGGGATAGGTTGTCATGGTAACATGGCAATTAGCGTGACGCTATTATAACTCTGGGTATTCCAGAGTTTGGTTTTCAGTTGTGGTGCAATCTGTAAGGATTTTGTGCATTCTCCCTGTGAACCGTGTGTATTTCCTGCAGGTGCTCTGGTTTCCTGCCGCAGTCCAAAGACCGCTTAGTCAGCCAGTTGGTCATTGTAAACTGTCTTGCGATTTGGGCAGGGCTCAATAAGTAGTTTGCTGAGCAGTGCGGCTTGTTTTACAGCTACAAATAAATAGATCATGGGCAGGTGAGGAGACGAGAAGTGCTGAGAAGGAAACCAGAATGGGGAACGGAAAAAGAAAGAAGGGGATGGGGAGAGATAAACAGAACTTAGAGAAATCAAAGTTCATGCCATCAGTTTGGATGCTACTCAGGTGAACCTAAATTTGTTATAGTGTCTGATGACAAACCATACCTTAACCTTTTAAAACATTTAGGATACTCATGTATCTTCCTAGTAGTTGCCTCTATATGCTATGCCAGCACAGATTATACCCAGGAATTTAACTCTATCCCAGATCACAATTCCTCCTGTGTATCAGATCCCCACAGTGCCCAATCTCCAACCCTTTGGAATGTCCTGAACACATATACACACTCAACAGAACTTCTGTCTATAGTCTTCTCAAAGGGGCCTTGTGATTCTTTCCCCTCAAAGGACAGTAGTTGGAAGTGCTGGATATTTTTTGTACTGCTTTCTGACCTCTTCAAAGGTTCCCCTTTTGTCAGCGAGGGCAAGGATCAGAGGTGACATCTTATAATTTGCATTGAGCTCCCTGGAGCTGATCAATGGCAATTAGCTGCACATGCAAACTGTGAATGAACAGGGCAATGGAATGAAGCATCCATTGAAGGAAATTATGGCATAAATGCCCTCCTCATTGAGAAGGTGATGGATGTTGCAAGAGGTGATTAGAGGCAACCAGTCCATACTAAATAACACAATTGACTAGCCAGATTTTGTGTGTTAGAGTGTTTCATCCCAACCCCCAGCCTTTGCTGTGCTGATATTTTCCCCCACTTCACTGTCTGCAGGAGACTGTGAGGAAAGTTCACACTGAGAGCAAGAGAACAGAGAGTTACAGACAGCAAACTAAAGGGACTTCACCCAGTTATTTGTAAAGATGGTTTACAGGGTTAATGACAAAATCATTGATTTTTTTTACAATCGGTGTTTCAGTTCTGTACTACCAGGGTCAGATGAGAAAAACATAGTCTTTCTGTGGTAATAATCAATAGCCATTAAGAAGTTAAAGCATTTATGATCTAAAAAAATTGAATGACAGCAAATTAAAGAGACTACACCCAATTCAATATGTTCAAAATGCTGGAGAAACTCAGCAGGTCAGGCAGGATCTATGGAAATAAATAGACAGTCAACATTTTGGGCCAAGACCCTTCTTCTGGACTGAGAAGGAAGGGAGAAGATGCTGGAATAAAATGTTAGGGGAAGTGAAGGAGGCTAGGCGAAGTCCTGAAGAAAGGTTTTCGCCTGAAGCATTGACTGTTTAATCTTTTGCATGGATGCTGCCTGGCCTGCTGTGTTCCTCTAGCAGTTTGTGTGTTTTGTTGCTTTGGATCTCCAACATCTGCAGATTTCCTTGTGATAGTTGAAGCCAGGTAAGTGGGAAAGGTCAACGGCCAAAGAAGATGAATCTGATAGGAGAGGAGAGTGGCCTATAGCAGAAAGGGAAGGAGGAGGTCACCCAGGGTAGAGAAATAAGGAATGTGATAAGAGGTGAAAGGTCGGAGAAACAAACTTGGTTCATTGTAAAATGACTGACAGCCTATGAGACCTCTCTGAGCCAGTGACTCCCATCAACTTACTCCTGGACTATAAACCTCCATACCCCTCGCATCCCTGTTCAATAGAGTCATAGAGCACTTAAGCCCAGAAACAGGTTCTTCAGCCTGTCTAGTCCATGCAGAAATATTATTCACTTTAACACTGTATTCTGTTTTTATTTTACAAGCCCAATCTATTTCTATTATGGAATGATCTGTTTGGATGTCACACAAACAAAAAGTTTTTAACCGTATCTTGGTACATATGGCAATAATAATCCAGTCCCAATAGCATTGTAGAGGCAAAAAATTGATCCAAAATCAAAACAAAGCAATTGCTGGCAGCCTGCAACTCTACGGAATTGTTATACTTGCATGACACACTCACAACTCCAATGATTCAAATCCAAAGAGTCAAATTTGTTATTTCTGTCCTTTATCAGCAAGTTAGCAAACATATAATTAAGCATTATGGAGCATTATCTCAGCGGTCAGTAAAGATATGACCTCCATTGGTCCCAAGCTACAAGCAACCACGAAATAAGCAAGAATACGGAACTTATTCCCTTCACTTTTACCACACCCCTACTGATGTGACTAATTACAATAATAAACAGAAAACACACACATCACAGAATACAAAACAAGTAGAGAATAGATACGTGACTCTTACATTTATGTATCCAGAAGGGGATTTGAACTTATGATTAAACGCTACCAAGTTTTCTTCAGTTCAGCAGCAGTATTTTTCAGTCAGCTGTCATATTGAAATGCAAGTTTATTGTCATGGGCATACATACCCAAGGGATAAAACACATGAAAATGAGCTTTTAGCAGCAGCCACTCAGTACAATATGAACATGACAAGCAGGAATTACATCAATTTAACCACAGATTTTTATTCATAATTTACACAACAAAATAAGATGAAAATAAACATAATTTGGTGCCACAGTAACGTATCAGTCAGCATGGTGCTATTACAGCTCAGGGCAATGGAGTTCTGAGTTCAATTCCCATGCCATCAGGAAGGAGTTTTTATGTCCTCCCTGTGAACATGTGGTTTTCCATTGGGTGCTGTGGTTTCCTCCCATATTCGAAAGCTGTTACTGTTTAGAAGTTTAATTGGTTGTTGTGCATTGTCCTGTGATTAGGCTAGGGTTAAATGAGAGGGTTGATGGGTGGTGCAGCTCATAGGGTTGGAAGGACCTGTATAGTACTTTATCTCTAAATAGATAAACAGAATAAGCTCTTCGATCGGCACATGGATGTAAAAAAAAGCAGAGAGTTATGGCCTGTATAGGAAGGAAAAGTTAGATTGATCATGGAGTAGATTTATGTGGGTCAGCACACCATCATGGGCCGAAAGGCCTTTATTTGCGAACTTTTGATTGCTGCCTGTGCTACACCCCAATGAAGGTAAAAATAGGATGATTTGGCAGATGCAGGGGACAGGGGTTCAGGACAGGGATCATCAGGATCTCTGCTGGCAAAATTATGACTTGTAACAAAGGGATGGATTAAACCTGAACCCTTGGGGGACCAATATCCTTGTGGGCAGTTCCACTAGAACTGATGGGGAGCGTTTAGGCTAACTTGTCAGGGGGATGGGAACCAGAGTGATAGGGCTAAGATTGTGGCAGTGGGTATACAATTAGATGAGGTGTGTAGTGAGGCTGTGAGGAAGCCAGGCAGATGACAGGGCAAAATTACAGTCAGTGGGATGTGTTGCTTTGTAAGATAGAGACAAAGTTGAAAAGGGTGACGAATGCAGGTCTGAAAGTATTATACTTGAATGCGTGCAGTATAGGGAAAAGGGTAAGTGATCTTGTAGTGCAGTTGGAGATATGATGTTGGGGCATCACTGAGTCCTGGCTGAATGACAATCATAGTTGGGATCCAAGGATAACATCCAAAGACTCACGTTATATTGAAAGGGCAGGCATTTGGGCAGAGGTGGTGGGGTGGTTCTGTTGGTAAAAATTGAAATCATATCCATAGAAAAAGTTGACAAAGGATCAAAAGATGTAGAATCCTTGTGGGTAAAGTTAAGAAACTACAAGGGTAGAACGACTTTGTTTGGAGTTACATACAGGTCTTCAAACAGCTAGGGTGTGGGCTACAAATTATAACGGGAAATGGGAAAGTCTCATAAAAACTCTTAACATATTGATAGTCATGGGGACTTTCAGTATTTAGGTTGATGGGGAAAATCCTGTTGGTGCTGGATTCCAAGAGAGAGAATTTATAGAATGCCAATGAAATGGCTTTTTTGAGCAGCTTGTGGTGGAGACCACTAGAGGATCAAATTTTGTGATGAAATGAATTTGATTACAAAACTTAAGATAAAGGAACCCTTAGGAGACAGTGATCATATGATAGAATTCATTCTGCAATTTGAGAGGGAGAAGCTCAAGCCAGATGTATCCGTATTGCAGTGGAGTAAAGGAAATTATAGAGGCATGACAAAGGAGCTGGCCAAAGTTTATTGGAAAGAGACAGCAGTAGGGATGACAGCAGAATAGCAATGGCTGGAGTTTCTGGGAGCAATTCAGAAAGTGCAGGACAGATGAATCCCAAAGAAGTATTCTAAAGACAGTATGATCATGGCTGACAAGGGAAGTCAAAGCCAACGTAAAACCCAAAGGGAGAGCATAAAATAGAACAAAAATTGGTGTCAAGTTAGAGGATTTAGAAGCTTTTAAAAACCAACAGAAGGCAGCTAAAAGCCATAAGGAAGGAGAAAATTAGATATGAATGTAAGCTAGCCAATAATATCATTGAGGATAGCAAATGTTTTCTCAGATATATAAAGAGTAAAAGAGAGCTGACAGTAAGTAGGCATGTTGGAAAATGACGCAGGAGAGGTCGTGAAGGAGGACATGGAAATGGCAGAAGAACTGAATAAGTATTTTGCTCAATTTTTACTGAGAAAGCAATAACAATATGCTTGAAGTTCAAGAATATTAGACAGCAGAAGTGAGTGCAGTGGCACTGGTAAGAAAGTGCTTGGGAACTGGAAGGTCTGAAGGTAGATAAATCACCTGGTCCAGATGGACTACACCTCAGGGTTCAGAAAGAGGTAGCTGAGGAGATGATGGAGGCATTAGTAATAACCTTTTAAGAATTATTGGATGCTGGCATGGTTCTGGAAGACTGGAAAATTGCAAATGTCACTGCACTCTGCAAGAAGGAAAATAAATTATAGGCCAGTTAGCCTGACATCAGTAGTTAGGAAAATGCTGGAGTTGATTGTTGAGGATAAGGCCTCAGGGTACTTTGAGGTACATGACAAAATTGGCCAAAGTCAGCATGTTTCACATAAGGGAAAATCTTGCCTGGCAAATGTGTTGGAATTCTTTGAGGAAATTACAAGCAGTATCCACAAAGGAGGGTGGAAATTGTATACAGTCGGCCCTCCTTATCCACGAGTTCTGCATGCGTGAATTCAACCAACCGCAAATCGAGAAAACCCAGAAGTGCTCTTCCTGCACTTGTTGTTCGAGCGTGTATAGACTTTTTTTTCTTGTCATTATTCTCTAAACAATGCAGTATAACAATTATTTTGCATAACATTTACATTGAGTTAGGTATTATAATTAGTCTAGAGATGATTTAAAGTATACGGGAGGATGTGCGGAGGTTATCGTGGATCGGGATTAAAAAAATAGGAAGTTTCTCACTATGTAAGTCAGAACAGGTACATCCAGTATTATTTAGCGTCAGTTAGTCAAACGTTTGTCTTAGTATATAGTATATATTTTACCTTTCTATGTATATAAAACACTTAAGAACATATGCTTCAGCGCCGGGCTCGGTAAGTTCTCGAGTTTGATCCAGTAACAGACCACTTCCAAGCGCATTCTCTATCCGTGTCTGGTTGATGTGGAGGATCAAAAACCCAAAACCTCAAGACCCAATAATTAAACCACTGCGTTGCTTAGTCATAATTGTAGCTCTCATCTGGGCAAGGCCTTTCTCACTTTATCCTTTAAAATTGTTCTGATCGTTGACCGACTTTTCCATGACCAATGGCATTTCACCTCTTTCCGATCGCTTTATTATTTCCACTTTATTTTCAATCGTGATCGTGATTATTTTCGTGAACAGAAACACTGCGGATTCAGAGCTCCGCCGCTGGGTCCTAATGTCCACCTCACTGAGCCAGGTTAAATAAGGTTTGGGGTTCCGTTGGGTCCTAAGATCCACTGCAGTGAGCCAGGTTGAATAAGGTACTTGAGCATCCGCATTTTTTGGTATCCGTGAGGGGCCCAGGAACCAATCCCTCACAGATAAGGAGGGCCGACTGTACTTGGGTATTCAGATGGCCTTTGTCAAGGTGCTGAATGTGAGACTGCTTAACGAGGTAATGGCCAATGGTGTTACAGAAATTATGCTGGCATGAATTGAACATTGATTGATTGGCAGGAGGCAAAGACTGGGAATAAAGGAAGTGTTTTCTGGTTGGCTGCTGGTAACTAGTGGTAATCCACAGGGACCACTGTGCTGGGACCACTTTTTTTTACATTGTACAGGTGTGTCAATTATTTGATGATGGAATTGAATGTTTTGTGACCAAGTTTGAAGATGATACAAAGATAAGTGGAGGGGCAGGTTGTTTTGAGCAAGTAGAGACACTACAGAAGGACTGAGACAGACTAGGAGAATGGGCAAAGAAGTGGCAGATGGGCAGTGTTGGGAAGTGTACAGTCATGCACTTTGGTACAAGGAGTAAAAGCATAGACCAATTTCAAAATGGGGAAAATGCTGAGGCTCAAAAGGACATAGAAGACCTCATGCAAGATTGACTAAATGTTAATTTGCAGGTTGAGTCCGTTGTGAGGAAGGCAAATGCAATGCTAGCATTCATTTTGAGACGATTAAAGCAGGGGTATAATGTTGAGGGTTTATAAAGCACTGTTGAGGCCCGAGTTGGAGTATTATGGGCAGTTTTTGGCCCCTTATCTAAAAAAAGATGCATTCACACTGGAGAGGGTTCAGAGGAGATTCACAACAATGATTCCAGGAATGAAAGAGTTAATGCATGAGGAATGCTTGATGGCCCTGACCCTGTACTCCATGGAGTTCAGAAGAGTGGGGGAGGTGGATCTCATTGAAGCCCATCAAATGTTGAAAGGCCTAAATAGAGTGGATATGGAGAAGATGTTTCTTATGGGGGAGGGTTTAAAGGCTAGGGTCACAGCCTCAGAATAGCAGGACATCCACTTAGAACAGAGATAAGGAAGAATTTTTTTAGCCAGAGAGCAGTGAATCTGGAATTTATTGTCTCAGATGGCTGTGGTGCATTTAACGCAAAGTTTCCTGATTAGCTAGGGTGTGAAATGTTACTGGAAGAAGGCAGAAGAATGGAGTTGAAAGGGAAATGGATCAGCCACGAGGAAATGATGGAGCAGACTTGATGGGCTGAATGGTCTAATTCTGCTCCTATCTCTTATGGGCTTATGGTCTTTAAATTGAGGGAAATATGGTCCAAGGTAGATTAGTATTCAGTCCATTTGCTGTGGGCATATGTGCTTTCTTTCAATTTATTCTCTGTGCTTGACTGCAATAAAATGTTCTGTGGTGACGCAGTAAGATTGGTACCTGCTGCCTTTTCTCCCTGGTATCAATACTGGCTGACAGTCTGGGAACGACCATGCTTAACTAGGTATGATTAAGTACAGGAGCAACAGTCAAGATTCACACCAGCATCGCATGCATGGAGTGCTGGCAATTAATTAAAACTGGTTAGATTGACAGCTCAGCTCTGTGTTACATAGCTTTACATAGCTAAACTTACGTCGCCAGCCCTCCTCAAAGAGAATACTTACATCTATCCTGATGCATTTCTTTGATGGCTAGGTTAGTGTCCCCTCTTGTTTCCATCTCCAGCCCGTTTCATAGACACAGTTAAAACTTCCTTTCTACTCTCTCCCTCCCCTTTCCCTCCTCTTTCTCTCTGTCCCTTTCTTTCCCTCTCCCTCCCTTTCCCTTCCCCACTGTGTGACCCCTCTTTTCCTGTCTCCCTCCCCTTCACTTCCCTTCTCCCATTCTTCCTTTCTCCCCTCATCAACCTACCCCATCCCTCTCCCTCTCTCTACCCCTTCACCCCCTTTCCCGCCACCTTCCCTTCCTCTGCCCTATCCTCTCCCCGTTGCTACAATTGTTCCTTCTCTCCCAGTCCCTCTTCCCCCTTATTCTCCCCATCCCATTCCCTCATTACTCTTACCCCTCCATCTACCCCTCACCTTCCCCATGCCACCTCACTTCTACCCAATCCCCATCTCTCCCCACCCCCTCCTCTCCACATCTTCTTCTATAGCGCTCTTGCAGTCTAGCTCCGGCCCATTTCATCGACACAGTTGTCACTTAGCACTTTGTGAGAATAAATTTGTCAGTGAGGAGAGTGAACCAGAGTCTGTGGAGTCTGGGAAAGACAGTTCCCATCATTCAGTCAGCTGGGAATGGCAAGGCACTCAGAGTTTCTGATTAAAGGCAACAATCACCAAGTGCCTTTCTATTTAGAAAGCCGGCAGGTTTGAAACTGGTGCTAGATTGAAGAGATTTTTTTTCGATACTTGACAAAATTTATTAGCTCAGGTGTTGAGGAACAATTGGAGAGGGAGACCCAAGAGCAGCCGACATTAATCTGAGGAGATTAAAACAAGGAAATGTCTCACGTTTATTGACACTGCAAGATCTCCTGGTGTACTGCCTTGTTAGAAGCTGAGCAGTTTATGTTGGCACAGCAAGATCCCAAATGGCACAATGAACAAGTTTTTCACATACAGTTCTGTGCAAAAGTCTAAGCCACATGTACAGCATGTAGTTCGGGTGCCAATGACTTTTGCACAGCCTACGACTTTTGTATATTGATTAATATTGGAAGGTGGCTGGTTAACAGAAATAAGAGTACTTAGTTTTGTATTAGCTTGGTAGTATTACGGTAAGTATTCTTTGGTAACTGAAAAAGGCATAGTGTACAATATTGTGCTAAAGTCGTAGGCACATCTATATTGCTAGGAACACTATTGTAGTAAATTTTTGTATTGCACTGTACTGCTGCCACAAAGCAAAACCGAATGTCATAACATATGTGAGTGATGATAAACCTGATTCGGATATCAGACTCAGTCCTCTTGTGGACTGAGAGTGGTAAGGGAGCAGGGAGAGGGGAAAAGGGAAATGCAGAAGTGTAGGAGAGAGAAGGATCAGGGAGACATTCTGTAATGATCCATAAACCAACTGTTTGGAATCAACTGACCTTTCCTGGTGTCACAGGGCTGGGTGTGTCTACACCAGTGCCACCCACTGCCCCTGGCACCACTTCTCTGCCTGTCGCTATAACTGAGGCATGCTGACCAAAATTTCAAACTGAGCTAATCTAGAGCAGGGGTTCCCAACCATGTTTATGCCATGGACCCCTACCATTAACCGACAAGTCAGTGGACTCCAGGAGTTGATTCCCTGCAATGAACTTTCTCCATCCATAAAGCTGCCTAAGTTTTTTTCACACAGTGACTGGGTGATATCTGGAATGCACTGCCAGAGGGTGTGGCCGAACCAGATATAATTACTATGTTTGAGGTATATTGAGGCAGGTACTTGAAAAGACAAGGCTTAGAAGGGTTGAGACCTAATGGGGTGAATGGAATTAGTGTAAATGGACAAAAGAAGAACGTGGCAGGCCAAAGGGATAATTATTGTGCGTAAAATTCTCTGACACTGATACCTGTGTGGTCCACAGGGAGAGCATGCAAACTCCACACAGGAAGCATCAGAGACTGAATTCAGCCTATACAGCAGTAGCTCACTATGTGTCCTTACTTATCCCATACCAACATTGTTAAAGCAATTATCTGATTTTTATTAATCTCCTGTGGCATCTTGCTATGTGCAGATACATTCCATGGTTGCTTCATTAGGTATGTCTTTTATCTAATAAAGTGGCCAGTGAGTGTATGTTTGTGGTCTTCTGCTGCTAAAGCCCATCCACTTCAAGGTTCAACATATTGTGCATGCAGAGATGCTCTTCTGCACACCACTGTTGTAACATGTGGTTATTGGAACTACTATTGCCTTCCTGTCAAGTTGAACCAGTCTGGCCATTCTCCTCTCAGTCTGACCTCTCTTACTAGCAAGGGATTTTCACTCACAGAACTGCCACTTACAGGATGTGTTATGCCTTTCACACCAATTTTCTGTAAGCTGCTGAGATTGTTAGTAATTTCTGATCTGAGGAATTTTCAGCTGAAGGTCCAAAAGAGGGTGTGGGAGAAAATGTGATGTGCAGTGAGGAATGGTTGAGTGAGCTAGGCCTTTTCTTTTTAGAATGAAAGAGGATGAGATGTGACTAGATTGAGATGTACAAGATGATAAGAGGCATAGACAGAGTGGGCAGCCAGTTCCTTTTTCCCATGACAAAAATGGCTAATAGAAGGGTACATAATTTGAAGGTAATTGGAGGACAGTCAGAGGTGGGTGTAGGGAATATACTGCGATGGGTGCTTTAGAGGCAGGTACTTTAGGGACATTTATGAGACCCTTAGATAGGCCCAAAGATGAAAGAAAAATGGAAGCCTACGTGGCATGGGTGGGTTAGATTGCTCTTGAAGTATAATCTAAAAGTCGGCACAATATTGTAGGCAGAAGGGCATGTACTGTACTGTTCTATGTTCTGTATTGTAAAATTAAAGTATGTATATTTTTATGCAGAAGATGGTGTTTGGAATGCACTGCTGGGGGGGGGCGGTAGAGCCACATACTTTAGGAACATTTAAGAAACTCGTAGATAGGCAAATGGATGAAAGAAAATGGAGGCCAATGTAGGAGAGAAGAGTTAGATTGATGTTGGAGTAGGTTAGAAGGACAGCACAACATTGTGGGTCAGAGGGCCTGTACTGTGCTGTAGTGTTCTATGTCCTAAAATATGTATTAAGAAGGTTTCAGACTTGAGAGATATCTGATAAATGAATCTAGCCAACAGATGTAAAACTGTTTCTGTACTGTAATGACTGGGAATTGAATATTTGCACCATCGTAGATAGGGATCCAAGAGCACAAGTAAGTAACTTCCCCGAAATTGGCCTGGCAAGGTGGCGAAGCAAGCTTTTGTCACACTGCAACTGATCAGTCAGGGCTCTGTATAGAAACAGAGATTTTGATGAGGCCATATTTGGACTACTTTGGACAACCCGCTATAGAAGAAATCCCATTAAATTGGAAAGAGTACAGAGGAAATTTATGAGAATGTTGTTGAGATTCGAGGGAATTGAGTTAGGGAGAGAGGTTGACCAGATTGGGATTTTCTTCATTGAGTTTCGAAGGATGAGGAGTGATCTTCTTTACCCCATTGATTCTTACTTACTGAAGACCATCACACCTACTGGAAGATAGATTGCCAACAGCAGCTCACTAGAGTCACCTGTACTGGGCCAATCTTCTAAGCTGTCCCCAGGAGTAGACCATCTTCTTAATGTAGCCTTCCTCTCCAAAGAATGATGTCTTAGGTGCTTCTGTTGCTGCTTATGTCACTCTAGATTCCTGTATTAAGGAATGGGATTGCCAGCTCCATACCCAAACTCCTCCTTCGTCAGCCAGGCTTGGGAGTGTCTATGGTGGAGTTTACCCTATCCATGCCTGTCATGACTGTTGCCCATCAATCTCAGACTCAGCCTATCCATTCTCTCCAAGTATCTCAAGCCGTCCAGTCCAGGAAACAAAGTCAAAGTTCAAAGTTCAATGTAAGTTCATTATCAAAGTACATGTATGTTACCATATACATCCCTGAGATTCATTTTCTTGTGGGCATACTCAATAAATCCATAATAGAATAATAACCATAATAGAACTGATGAAAGACCACACCATCTTGAGTGTTCAACCAAGTATGCAGAAGACAACAAACTATACAAAATGAAAGCAATAATAAATAAATAAATATTAAATATTGAGAATATGAGATGAAGAGTCCTTGAAAGTGAGTCCATTGCTTGTGGGAACATTACAATGATGAGGTACGTGATGTTATCCCCTTTGTTTCAAGAGCCTGATGGTTGAGGGTTAATGTCTGTTCCTGAAACTGGTGGTTATATATCAACACATTTTATTATGAGTACATGTTTATGAACAAGAAACTCTGTGCTTCAAAACTGCAGATGTAGAACTTTAGATAATTAACAACCAGAAATGTACTTTCCACACCTGTACCAAGCCATTATCACTACAGTTACTGTTACAGGACAGAGGTTGATCATCAATGTACAGTGAGTGCTGATGAATGTTAAACTTTTTAAAATATTCACTGTCACACTCCATCAGAGATGGCAGCTTGGACGATGGTTGGGGGGGGGGGGGCATGTGGTGGTTGAGAACAGACGTCGATTGCAATTCACTAAGAGTGGTTCGTCAACAGAGGTACTGAGAGGTGTTGAGACGAGCAACACGAGTTTCCAGAATCTGCAGACTCTCTTGTGTTTAGAATCAGTTCCTTCCTAATGAACTTGAAAGAAAATTACATGCAGACTAACTAGGGACAGCCTAGGCACAGGGGTGGCGAACCTATGACACGAATACCTCAGCTGACACATACAAAATCCTGCTGGCGTACAGCACACGGTTAGATCTCATTATGAGTACACTTACTGGTGAAAGTAGTGTTATGAGCATAGGTCTCTAAACAGAATCAGAATCATAATAGCGTAGCAGGCACTGTGGTGGTGAAGTGGTTAGCACGATGATATTACAGCTGGGACATCAGCATTCATAGTTCAATTCTGACGTGACATGTAAAGAGATGGTACGTCATCCACATGAACACATGGGGTTCCTCACATGTTCCCAAGGCATACAGATTAGTAAATTAATTGTTATTGTACATTGTTCAGTGATTTGGTGAGGGTTAAATACGTGCATTGTTCGACAGTGTGACTCATTGGGTGGAAAAGTTCTGGTCCACAGGTTATCTCTAAATAGATAAAATTAAAATCAAGAATCAGGTTCATTATCACTGATATATGTCATGAAATTTGTTGTTTTGTGGCAGCAGTACAGGGCAATGCATTAAAAAAAACTTAATTAAATTTAGGAAATGAACCTGGTCAGGGGTCAGGTTTCTCAGTGGGAGAGCATTTTGGAGATAATGATCACAATTCTATCTCCTTTACCATAGCATTGGAGAGGGATAGATGCAGACAAGTTAGGAAAGCGTTTAATTGGAGTAAGTGGAAATATGAAGCTTTCAGACAGGAGATTGGAATCATAAATTGGAAGCAGATGTTCTCAGGAAAATGTACAGCAGAAATGTGGTAAATGTTCAGGGCGTGGCGATCTGCATAGGTACATTCCAATGAGACTGGAACACAATGGTAGTGTACAGGAACCATGTGTACAAAGGCCTTTGAAAATCTAAACAAGAAGAAAAGAAAAGCTTACAAAAGGTTAAAAAAACTAGGTAATGATAGAGATCTAGAAAATTATAAGGCTAGCAGGAAGGAGTTTAAGAATGAAATTAGGAGAGCCAGAAGGGGCCATGAGAAGGCCTTGCACACAGGATTAAGGAAAACCCCAAGGCATTCTACAAGTATGTGAAGAGCAAGAGGGTAAAATGTGAGAGAATAGGACCAATCAAGTGTGACAGTGGGAAAGTGTGTATGGAACCTGAGGAGTAGTGGAGGTACATAATGAATATTTTGCTTCAGTATTCACTATGGAAAAGGACCTTTGTGATTGTAGCAATGACTTAAAGCAGATTGAAAAGCTTGAGCACCTAGACATTAAGAAAGAGGATGCGCTGGATCTTTTGGAAAGCATCAAGTTGGATAAGTCACCAGGACCAGACGAGGTGTACCCCAGGCTACTGTGGAAGACAAGGGAGGAGATTGTTGAGCCTCTGGCAATGATCTTTGCATAGTCAATGGGGACAGGAACGTCTTACTTCAGTGGTTGGTAAGTTGATGGAGAAGATCCTGAGAGGCAGGATTTATGAACATTTGGAGAGGCATAATATGATTAGGAATAGTCAGCATGGGTTTGTGAAAGGTAGGCCGTGCCTTATGAGCCTAATTGAATTTTTTTGAGGATGTGACTAAACAGATTGATGAAAGTAGAACAGTGGATGTAGTGTACTCTATATGGATTTCAGCAAGGCATTTGATAAGGTACCCCATGCAAGGTTTATTGAGAAAGTAAGGAGGCACAGGATCCAAAGCGACCTTGCTTTGTGGATCCAGAATTGGCTTGCCAACAGAAGGCAAAGTGTGGCTGTAGATGGGTCATATGCCATATGGAGGTTGATGACCAGTCGTGTGCCTCAGGAATCTGTTCTCTTCATGATGTTTATAAATGACCTGGATGAGGAAGTGGAGGGATGGATTAGTAAATTTGCTGATGACACAAGGGTTGGGGATGTTGTGGATTGTGTGAAGGGTTGCCAGATGTTACTCTGGGACATCAATACAATGCAAAACTGGGCTGAGAAGTGGAAGATGGAGTTCAACCCAGATAAGTGTGAAGTAGTTCATTTTGGTAGGTCAAATATAATGGCATAATATAGTATTAATGGTAAGACTCTTGGCAGTGTGAAGGATCAGAGGGATCTTGGGGTCCAAGTCCGTAGGACACTCAAAGCTGCTGCGCAGGTTGACTGTGTGGTTATGAAGTCATATGGTGTATTGGCCTTTGTCAATCGTGGGATTGAGTTCAAGAGCTGAGAGGTAATGTTACAGCTATATAAGACACTGGGCGGATCCGACTTGGAATATTGTGCTCAATTCTGGTCACCTCACTTCAGGAAGGATGTTGAAACTATAGAAAGGGTTCAGAGGAGATTTACAAGGATGTTGCCTGGATTAGGGAGCATGCCTTATGAGAATAGGTTGAGTGAACTTAGCCTTTTCTCCTTGGAGCGATGAAGGATGAGAGGTGACCTGATAGAGGTGTATAAGATGATGAGAGGCATTGATTGTGTAGATAGTCAGTGGCTTTTTCCCAGGGCTGAAATGACTTACATGAGCGGGCACAGTTTTCAGGTGCTTGGAAGTAGGTAGAGAGGAGATGTCAGGGCTAAGTTTTTTTACGCAGAGAGTGGTGAGTGCGTGGAATGGGCTGCCGGCAACAGTGGTGGAGGCAAATACAAAGAGGGTCTTTTAAGAGGCTCCTGGATAGGTATATGGAGCTTAGAAAAATAGAGGGCTATAGGTAACCCTAGGTAATTTCTAAAGTAAGTACATGTTTGACACAGCATTGTGGGCTGAAGGGCCTGTATTGCATTGTAGGATTTCTATGCTCCTATTACAACAACAATTTATATAAAAGGATATATAATTAGTACAAAAAGAGAGAAAAATAGTGAGGTGGTGTTCATGGGTTCGTGGACAGTTCAGAAATGTGATGACAGAGGAGAACAAACTGTCCCCAAAACATTGTGTCTCCAGTCTCCAGTCTGAGAGTGGTAGTGAGAAGAGAGCATGTCAACCAGATACAAGCCACAAATAACCAATTAAAGCAACACTCACAAAATACCGGGGGAACTCAACAGGGCAGGCAGCATCTATGGAAATGAATAAACAGTCAACTTTTCGGGCCAAGGCCCTTCTTCAAAACTGGAAAGGAAGCGGGAAGGCACCAAAATAGAAGAGGGGAAGGGAGGGGAAGAAGGATAGCTAGAATATGATAGGTGAAGCCAGCTGGGTGGGAATACCTACCTGTCTGGATATCAATTATAATTTTTTTTGGGATATAAAATATTTGTTATTTTTGGTTCAATAACAACAGTCTCATGAAGATTAAAGTGTGTTTATTTTCCTTTCCTTGAACTTTTATGAAAGTGCACCAAAACTTATAATTTTGCATTCACATATCTTAAGTTTTATATGTAAGGTACAGAAACAACACTATTTAGAAATGATGCTATTTTTCAATAGGTACATTTAATGTCAGAGAAATGTATACAATGTACATCCTGAAATTCTTTTCCTTCACAAATATCCACGAAAACAGAGCAGTGCCCCAAAGAATGAATGACAGTGAAATGTTAGAACCCCAAACCTGCCCCTCGAACTCCCCCCTCCCACGCATAAGCGGCAGCAAAGCAACGACCTCCCCCTCTCCCACTAGCAGAAAAGCATCGGCGCTCCCCCAACCAGGCACTCAAGTATGCAGCAAAGCATCAATAAAGACAAAGACTTGCAGTGCCCCAGACTATTTATTCATCTGGTAATTTGACATACCACAACCTCTCTCTCTCCCTAATAAGGGTAATAGAGGTGTCCCCGTTTCACAGCGAGAGGGAACCCATAACAAAACAAGTTGCTGATTTATGCTCTAAAAGTCTGTTGCATCGCTTTTTTCGAGCTCTGTGCCCAAAGAACTCTGGCCTCTGGGCACATAGCCAGCAGCAAGCTCACTGCTTCAGATCTTCCGTGTACTCCCACAACACGTCAGTCGGTGGCACCAGCCTTGGATCAGCCCGTCTCCAGAGCCATGAAAATTCAGCACCCTGAAGGCGTGTTAGTCTTCCAGGCCGAGTCCTTGGCATATCGAAAAGCAGCCAGTTGTGAGGCCCCGAGAGTGGGTCCCATTCCCACAAAGAACCAAAGTCAGAGTGTAACTGCAGGTCAGGATCTTCAAAAGAACCTTGAAAGGGGAAAAAAGAGATACTGCATCAATGGCAGAAATCGAGTTGTTTCCAAAGATCCAGGCGAAGGAGTCATCGTTAGGTGCCATCGCCCTCAGCTCCTCCCAATTGTCTTTTAAAAAGATTAATATTAATAATTTTTGAACAATTTTCTAAATAGTTTTATTTATTTCAATTTGTTTATGTTATAATCAGAACCAGAATCAGGTTTAATATCACCAGCATATGCTGTGAAATTTGTTGACTCTGCGGCAGCAGTACAATGAAGTACATAATTATAGAGAAAACATGAATCACACACACACACACACACACACAACCCCCCCCCCCCATTTTGCTGCTGGTATTTAGAGCAGCATTGAAGTCCTCCATCTCTGGTGGTGTGTTCAGGGCTTCCTTCATCACGTCAGTAGCTTCCACTCAATTTTCACTACTGTCAGTCACGCAACTCCTGATGAAGACTCAGGAATACTATCGCACTCAGATGAAGGATGTTTCCGTACCGTAACGATTTTGTTTGATCAGTCAGGGTTGTTAGCCCTGAGCTGAACCCCCAAACCTGGAGGACCAGTGGACCACTCTTAGTCTGGCCTCTGCCCTTTGACCTGTTTGGCATGGGTGATCCTACCAAGAGCCAAAGCATTAAGCTTTGACTGTTTAAGTCATTGAGGCATGCAACACTCCAAACCACTACAAGGTGTTCTTGGAGGATACATATATTAAATAGTTAAATTAAATAAGTAGTCGATTATGAAATGACCAATTCTGAAATTGGTTGGCAGAGGGGAAGAAGCTGTTCCTGAATTGTTGAGTGGGTGCCTTTAGGCTCCATACTTTCTTCCTGATGGTACCAATGAGAACAAGGTATGACCTGGGTGATGGTGGTCCTCAATGATGGACACCATCTTTTTGAGGCATTGCTCCTTGAAGATGACAAACAGAATTGTATTAACAGTAAAAGAATGAATGAGTAAGGCTGATCAATAGTTCACCCACTGAGCCACACCTCCACACCCCTCAGCACTACTACACCATCAAAGACATACAGTATATACAGAAAGATTCTGAAAAACAGCCAGTAGCATCATGAAGGATCTCACCAACCCTGCTCATGGACGTTTTGTCCCACTCCCATCAGGGAGGAAGCTCTGTAGCATCTATGCCAGAACCACAAGACTCAAAAACAGTTACTTTTCCCAGCAATAAGGCTGATTAACACCTCCACCCACCTTAAGGGCATAAAATCAATCTATGTCTATAAGCTACCTTATGTACTTATATTTATTGTACTTTATTATCATTGTGTTTTTTATCTTAATGTGTCTTTTTAAACTGCAGCGTTCTGGAGTAACAATTATTTCATTCTCCTTTACACTTGTAAACTGGAAAGAAACAATCATTAAACAATCATTAAACAATCTTCAAGTAAGCACCAGTAGTCATTTTTTTTTCTTAAAAATGGTCCATAATTATTATTTCTAATTCACTGATAATCTCTGCTTAAAATCGCCATGGCATGCAAGGGAATTTTTTAGAAGATTATCACCAATTTGGGCAGACGCTGTCAAAAAGGTTTGCCCCCGCTATATTTAGGGAATGATAGTGGTCTACAGAAGGATGGGCTGAATAGCCTGCAGTGGCATAACAATCCTACATAACTAAACTGTTTGTTCCCATCAACATCTTACCTTCTGAGCCAGAAGCAAATGTTCACGGCAAATTAAGATGTTCCAACTAATGGGCTCCTTGCTATCAATCACAATGTCCTCCAGTCCTGCACACGATAATTAGTCATCCATTTTAATTCTGTGATAAAATGTAAATCTTGCAAAGCTATGCAGATGAAATATAAACCAGCTTTTTAGTTGGATTTTGTTTTTTTTTTAAACTGAATGTGGTGAGAAGCTGTGTATATTTTTTGAATCGTAATGATGTTGGCAAGTGGCCCAGAAACTCAACAACAAACATCCAAAGGCAATTTCTTATGCTAATGCAGTGTCATTTGTACATTTCAGGAGAGGAATGAGAATTTATTAATACGGGTGGTTTCCCACCAATCTATCTTCTACTTAAAATTGGTTCCGTAAGACCATATGGCAAAGGAGCAGAATTAGGTGATTCGGCCCATCAAGTGTCTGCTCCACCATTCTGTCAAGGCTCATTTATTGTCTGTCTCAACCCCATCCTCCTGCCTTTTCATCGTAACCTTTGATGCCCTAACTCATCAAGAACCTGTCAATCTCTGCTTTAAATATACCCATTGACTTGGCCTCCACAGCCACCTGTGGCAATGAATTCCACAGAGTCACCACCCTCTGGCTGTTGCAATTGGGAAGGAGCTATAGGGCCTTAGGTCCCATCCATCCACGTTCAGGAACAGTTATCAACCCTCAGCCATCGGGCTTCTCAACCAGCGCGGATAACTTCACTCACCACAGCACTGAACTGATTCCACAGCCTATGAGCTCAGTTTCAGGGACTCTGATACTCATGTTCTCTCTTTTGTTTTGTTTTATTTATTTATTTTATTTGCGCAGTTTGACTTCTTTTGTCCTCTTGCACATTGATTGTTTGTCAGTCTTTCTTTGTGTGGAGTTTTTCAGTAAATGTGTTGTATTTTTGTTTTACTGTGAATCCCTGCAAGAAAATGAATCTCATAGTATATGAGATTGTTTGGTAATAAAGGCAGGAGATTAGGACTGAGGGAAAATGGTTCAGCAATGATGAAATGACAGAGCAGACTTAATGGGCCAAATGGCCTACTTCTGCTCCTATATCTCAAGGTCTTATGGTTTAATTTTGAACTGTGATTCTCTTTGATTGTAAGTAATACTGGAAATTATATAAAGAGGAGGTCAGTGAATGGAAAATGGGAGTGGGGAATAAAGAACAAGGTCACGGAAAGATTTATACAAATTCCATTTTATTGTAAAGAAACATTTAGCCTGTAAGAAGTGTTTAATATCTGTTCAATCCGGTGGTATCGTGGTATAAGATAACATTAAATCCAGTAAGCAGATTACAGGGAGTATGTGTAGCGTTTGGTTCTGATTTGTGAAGGACAGATTAGCACTGATTTAATGATGCTTCACTGATTTGAAGAACAGATTTCAGATTTCAGGGGATAAAGCTTGCCGACAGCAGTCACTACAAATCAGTTAAGAGAGAGGAGAAAAAGTCCCATTAAGCACACAAAGAACTGGTACTGCTCAGCTTCTGAAGATTGGGACCACAAGGACTTTTCTGTGTAGACAATGCCTTAAGACGGGATCTGCCCTCAATTACACTCGATTCAACTGCCAGTGTTTGGTCTGTCAAATGTTAACGTTCCACAAGGGGAAATTCTGCGACAGATTCTCCAATGAGCTGTCTGCTAGCTGCGAATAACTTGGAGAATGCATGAATCTGCTGCTGCATACCTGGTTGTCAGTGCAAGTCATGTCACTGTTTGAGGAAGGAGTTCTTTGTGGACTTCACATTGCCAATTTGTAGACACAAGAGCAACACTCAAAACATATCAGAGAAGCTCAGCAGGTCAGGCAGGATCTATGGACGGGAATAGATAGTTGACGTTTTGGACTGAGACCCTTCATCAGGACTGGAAAAAAAAAGTGGGTAGATGCCAGAATAAGAAGTTGGGGATGGGAGACAAGAACAAGCTAGAAGGTGATATGTGGTCAGGTGGGTGAGTGGGCTGAATGAAGTAAAAAGCTGGGAGGTGGTAGGTGGAAATGGTAAAGGGCTGGAGAAGAAGGAATTTGATAGTAGAGGAGAGTGGACTATGGGAGAAAAGGAAGGAGAGGAACTAGGGGGAGGTGCTCTCTTGTGTTTATCGACACAAGAGATTCTGCAGATGCTGGAAGTCTTGAGCAACAGACACAGAATGCTGGAGGAACTCAGCAGGTCAGGCAGCATCTATGAAGGGGAATAAGGAGCAGTTCAGTCTCATTGGCCTACAGTAATATTTTAATGCTTCATCTACAACTTCTGTTCCTTTCTGTTACCTGTCTTCTCAAGCCTCGCATTTATGTGCAGGGCAATGTAGCGCAAGGTTTTCTAATGCAGACAACACAGGCACACAGTGACAAAACCAATCCCACGTCATCTCTTTTCATGTAACAAGGTCATAGACTTATAGAGTAACACAGTACAGAAACAGAACATTTGGCCCAACTCATTCATGCTGAACAAATGACCATCAAAGCAGGAGACTCCCGACTATGCAGACACTGGAATCAGAAACAACAAATAATAAGATGCACTCTTGGCCTTACAATCTCCCTTGTTTTGAACTTACAGTTAAAACTTTACTTACTCTGCACTTTTTCAGTAACTTTTACTCTTTATTCTGCATTATTATTCTTATTATCTTGTTTCAGCTAAATGCACTGCGTAATGACTTGATCTGTATAAGCATGAGTCCTTCATTATATCTTGGTATACTGTATGTGACACTTCTCCAAGGATTGTCACCTTGTCATGATGGGGAGGCTTGTGAGTTTCCAAGAACCTAAGAGCGATGCTGTTTGGAGTTTAGGCTCCTGGTCGGGCCACCCATGGTGGTAAGTTCAAGAGGGAGTTTCCATACAGAGATCCAACCAAAATCTTAATAGTGGTACTGGTGGAAGATGATGACACATCACAATTGCAGTGAAGGCAGTGGAAGACTACAGCAGTGAAGTGTTTGCATTCCATGCCAGTGGACTCTGACACTGATCTGCTAGGAAATATGTGGTTGCTGCTCATACATCTGCCTCCCCATGTTAAACTTGATCATGCACAGACATTCTTCCTGAAGGACAACACCATAATTAACACAAGTGATCACACTACTAATTATAAAAAGAAACATAGAAACACAGAAAACCCTCCGCACAATACAGGCACTTTGGCCCACAATGCTGTGCCAAACATGTATTTACTTTAGAAATGATTTAGGGTTATTCATAGCCCTCTATTTCTCTAAGCTCCATGTACCTATCCAGGAGTCTCTTAAAAGACACTATTGTATCCAACTCCACCACAGTCACTGGCAGCCCATTCCACACACTCACCACTCTGTGTTAAAAACTTACCCCTGACATCCCCTCTCTACCTACTTCCAAGCACCTTAAAACTGTGTCCTCTTGTGTTAGCCATTTTAGCCCTGGGAAAAAGCCTCTGACTATCCACCTGATCAATGTCTCTCACCACCTTAATCAGGTCACCTACTGCTCTATCTTCATCATTGTGTTTAGTCACATCCTCAAAAATTTCAATCAGGCTCGTAAGGCACGACCTGCCTTTGACAAAGTCATGCTGACTTTTCCTAATCATATTTCTGCCTCTCCAAATATTCATAAATCCTTCTTCTCAGGATCTTCTCCATCAACTTACCAACCACTGAGGTAAGACTCACTGGTCTATAATTTCCAGGGCAATGTCTGCTCCCTTTCTTGAATAAGTGAACAACATCTGCAACCCTCCAATCCTCCGGAACCTCTTCAGTCCGCATTGACAATGCAAAGATCATTGCCAGAGGCTCAGCAATCTCCTCCCTTGCCTCCCACATTAGATTGGGGTATATGTCCTCCGGTCCTGGTGACTTATCCAACTTGATGCTTTTCAAAAGCTTCAGCACATCCTCTTTCTTCGTAATTTATTTTTTTATTGAAGTTCATCATCAAACAAACATTTCCATAAGATGTATTTCAGACATTGTACATATATATATCATATAATCATATATATCACAAATCTCCACTAAGTATTTATCTGAGATATACACTTATAGAAAAGAGTGGAAAGAAAAAATAAGCAAAAGGAAAGAACTATGTACAAGTAGGGAATGATCTTTTTTTTATAACAGATTCATTGATTTGTGAAAATAAGATTAGGCCTATGAGGTATTATGTAGTTAAACCATTTTTCCCAGTATGAACCAAATTGTTCCAGCTTATGATTAACAGATGCTATTATCTTCTCCATTTTGTAAATGTCCATTGTAATTTCCATCCATGTGTTTAAAGTTGGGCTCTCCTGTGATAACCAATTCCTAGTAAGAGTCTTTTTACCAGCCACTAACAGTATATTCATTAAATATTTATCTCTTATCAACTATACTTGAGGTATATATCCAAAATATATGGTCTTACTCTCTAAGGATATTTCACATTTAAAGATGTGCATCCTCTTTCTTAATGTCTATATGCTCAAGCTTTTCAGTCTGCTGTAAGTCATCCCTACAATCGACAAGGTCCTTTTCTGTAGTGAATATTAAAACAAACTATTCATTAAGTACCTCTGCTATCTCATCTGAATCCATACACGCTTTTCCACTGACACACTTGATTGGTCCTATTCTCTCACGTCTTTTCCTCTGGGTCTTAACATACTTGTAGAATGCCTTGGGGTTTTCCTTAATCCTGCTCACAAGGGCTTCTCATGGCTCCTTCTGGCTCTACTAATTTCACTCTTAAGCTCCTTCCTGCTAGCCTTACAGTTTCCTAAATCTCTACCATTACCTAGATTTTTGAACCTTTCGTAAGCTTTTCTTTTCTTCTTGACTAGATTTTCAACAGCCTTTGTACATCATTGTTCCTGTTCCCTACCATTGTTGCCCTATGTCTTTGGAATGTACCTATGCAGAACACCACACAAGTTACCCTGAAACATTTGCCACATTTCTGCTGTACATTTCCCTGAGAACATCTGTTCCCATTTGACGCTTCCAAGTTCCTGCCTGATAGCTTCATATTTCCAATTAAACACTTTCCTAACTTGTCTGTTCTTATCCCCCTCCAAAGCTGTGGTAAAGGAGACAGAATTGTGATCACTATCTCCAAAATACTCTCGCACAGAGAGACCTGACTCCTGACCAGGTTCATTTCCCAATACCAGATCAGGTACAGCCTCTCCTCTTGTAGGCTTATCTACATATTGTGTCAGGAAACCTTCCTGAATGCACCTAACAAACATCACCCCATCTGAACCCCTTGCTCTAGGGAAAGGTCAATCAATATTGGGGAAATTAAAATCTCCCACCATGACAACCCTGTTATTATTGCATCTTTCCAGAATGTGCCTCCCTATCTGCTCCTCGATGTCCCCGTTACTATTGGGTGGTTTATAAAAAACACCCAGTAGAGTTATTGATCCCTTCCTGTTCCTAACTTCTACTCACAGAGACTTAGTAGACAATCCCTCCATGACATTCTCCTTTTCTGCAGCCGTGACACTATCTCTGATCAGCAATGCCACGTCTCCACCTCTTTTACCTCCCTCCCTGTCCTTTCTGAAACATCTAAAGCCTGGCACTCTAAGTAACCATTCCTGCCCCTGAGCGATCCAAGTCTCAGTAATGGCCACAACATCATAGCTCCAAGTACTGATCCACGCTGTCAACCCATCCACTTTGTTCATGATACTCCTTGCTTTAATTATGAAGCAAGGGGAGGAATTATTACTGTACCTAGTCAGCTCCAACATGGGCACCAGTCTCCATAGTGTCCAGGACATCTAGAAGGCGTCATCCATCATTAAGGATCCCCATCAGCAAGGTCATGCCTTCTTCTTATCAGGGAATAGGTACAGAAGCTTGAACTCACCCACTTAACAGTTCTTCCCCTCTGCCATCAGATTTCTAAATGGATATTGAATCCATCAACACTACCTCACTACTTTTTAATTTCTATTTTGCACCATTTATTTAACTATATATATATACTTACAGTAATTCACATTTTTTCTCTTGTTATATATTGCATTTTATTGCTGCTGAAAGACAACAGATTTCACAATATATACCGATGATACTAAACCTGATTCTGATTCTGATGTGGATGGAAACGAAAGTAGTCACACATAGGTGTTCTCCATTAAGGGAATCCACTCTAAATATGTGGATCCCGGATTGCCCTCTGATGATCTACCAGTGGACAGCCTCTTGGGAAAACACCATACTCGACTGCAGTTATTGCAGTTCTACCACATGTGACAATAATAAACCAATACCAACATTATAGCTTCTGAGGTGCTGCTTTCTTATTTTCCCATTGCTGCCAGTGAAGTTTTGCAATGGCCACATTTCCTAGAGCAGCAGCCTGTCTGCTGGGGGTCCCAGTGGCATCGGTAGGATGGGGGATATTTTGGGGAAGGACTTATCAGTGTTTGGGTTTAAACTCTGCATCAGGACTGAGAGTGGAGAGATGGACAGGATAAAGAAGGAGGGGGAAGTGGTGGGACAGGAGTGTGAGGTGACTGGTTGACTTTAGGGATGATGAACTTCAATAAAAAATAAATTACAAAAAAAAAGAAGTGTTGAATCTCTCAACTCTCTACTCATGACCCAAAACACCAACAATTCCTCTCTCCCCATAGATCTTGCTTTACCAACTGAATTCCTGTTGCAGATTGTTTAGATCATAAAACTTAAGAAGAAAAAGGTCGTATGATCCATTGAATCTCCTCCGTCATTCCTTCATGGCTGATTTATTATCCCTCACAACCCCATCCTCTTGCCTTTTACCTGTAACATTTTACACCATTACAAATCAAGAACCTTTAAAATCCAATTTAAATTCAGTGGATTCCAGTTACTTGGGTTATCGGTTAATCAGTACAGTCGCTTGGGTGGGACAACTCTTAAAGAAGAAAAACTAATTCAGAAAATAACCAGAATTTCCTTCATTTATTTGTGAGACTATGTTACTTAAATGGGGCAGGAGACTGTTGCCGAACAGGTTTTAACTAACGTCAGTCGCGCATGCTTGTGTGGCCGTTAGACACTACACCATGCTTAGAGTGAACCGTTTTTAGAAAGCATCAGTTGGCTGTGATTGTGCTCAAACTCTTGCCACTGATATTTGGTGAGAAATGAGCAGTAGGATACTTCAGAACCGTTTTGTTCATTATGATTTCAAGCATTCAGTTATGGAAATGCCAGAAACAACTGGGAGTAAAAATGAAGTGATTTCACTACCTTGACAAGTTAAGAACTATGAAGAAGTTGAGAATATCAACACATCTTGAAGATTTTGAGGAAGCAATTGGCGATAGCGTTGTATGACAGCAGTCCAATAACAGATCTAGTTGTCTGTGCTGACTTTGTTCATTGAGTACACTGGATGAATTCCTCCATCAGTAACTACTTGGAACTAATACACGGTTTGATAGTACTGTAGTACTATCGGTGTTATTCTAATTTATTCTGTATTTCATTTAATTACATAATTTGTTACTCAGTTTGTCTTTTTTAAACCTTTTTAACCATTTACATGAAACTTCAGCTAATTGGGGTAGCTGCTTACTTTATTGGTCCTGATTAACCTGAATCCACTGTAAACCCAATGACACGTTCTCCACAGCTGTCTGTGGCTCGAAATGCTACAGATTCAACAGGCTTTCTTTCTCAAGTTTGAAGTTCAGGATGTAAGCATCTCCAGTCCCTTAAGCAGCCTTACAAAAAGCGATCACGCCTCAGAATTACAAGCTAAATTCCTCAAATCCTGAAAGACCGTGCATAAGTACAGACTCTTTTCATCCTTAGTACAGGATTCATCACTAAATAACTTCATAACATAAAAAAATAAACTTGGGATATGTTTCAAAGTTCAAAATAAATTTATTATCGAAGCATGTTTATTATCTGTCTCCATTTCCTATCCTGAGATTCATTTTCTTGCAAGCATTCAGAGTGGAGTGAAGAATACAATAGAATCAATGAAAATCTGCAGACAAAGACTTGACAATCGACTAATGTTCAAAAACAAACAACCTGTGCAAATATAAAAAAGCAAATAGTGATAATAATAAATAAATAATATTGATAACATGAGTTGTAGAGTCCTTGAAAGTGAATCCATACATTGTGGTATCAGTTCAGTGGTGAGTGAAGTTATCCACTCTGGTTTAAGAGCCTAATATTTGAAGGGTAATAGAAACATAGAAAACCTAGAGCACATGCAGGCGCTTCGGCCCACAAAGTTGTGCCGAACATGTCCCTACCCTAGAAATTACTAGGATTACCTATAGCCCTCTATTTTACAAAGCTCTATATACCTATCCAAAAGACTCTTAAAAGACCCTATCATATCCACCTCCACCACCGATGCTGGCAGCCCATTCCACGTACTCACCACTCTGAGTAAAAAACTTACCCCTGACATCTCCTCTGAACCTACTCCCCAGCACTTAAACCTGTGACCTCTTGTGGCAGCCATTTCAGCCCTGGGAAAAAGCCTCTGGCTATCCACACGATCAATGCCTCTCATTACCTTGTACACCTCTATCAGGTCACCTCTCATCCTCTGTTGCTCCAAGGAGAAAACACAGTTCACTCAACCTGTTTTCATAAGACATACTCCACAGTCCAGGCAACATTCTTGTAAATCTCTTCTGCACCCTTTCTATCACTTCCACATCCATCCTGTAGTGAGGCAACCAGAACTGAGCACAGTACTCCAAGTGGGGTCTGACCAGGGTCCTATATTACAGCAACATTGCCTCTCAGCTCATAAATTTAATTCCATGATTAAAGAAGGCCAATATACCATATGTGTTCTTAACCTCAGCTTCAGCCAGCGTACCTGCTTTGAGCATCCTGTGGACTTGGACCCCAAGATCCCTCTGATCCTCCACACTGCCAAGAGTCTTATCATTAATACTATATTCTGCCATCATATTCGACCTACCAAAATGAACCACTTCACATTTACCTGGGTTGAACTCCATCTGCCACTTCTCAGCCCAGTTTTGCATCCCATCAGTGTCCAACTGTAACTTTTGACAGCCCTCCACACTATCCACAACACCTCAAACCTTTGTGTCATCAGCAAACTTACTAACCCATCCCTCCACTTCCTCATTAAGGTCATTTATAAAAATCACGAAAAATAAGGGTCCCAGAATAGATCCCTAAGGCACACAACTGGTCACCAACCTCCATGCAGAATATGACCCATCTACAAACACTCTTTGCTTTCTGAGGGCAAGCCAGTTCTGGATCCACAAAGCAAGGTCCCCTTGGATCCCATGCCTCCTTACTTTCTCAATAAGACTTACATGGGGTACCTTATCAAATACCTTGCTGAAATCCATATACACTACATTTACTGCTCTTCCTTCATCAATGTATTTAGTCACATCCTCAAAAAATACAATCAGGCTCGTAAGGCACGACCTGCCCTTGACAAAGTCATGCTGACTTTTTCTAATCATATTATATCTCTCCAAGTGTTCATAAATCCTGCCTCTCAGGATCTTCTCCATCAACTTATCAACCACTGAAGTAAGACTCACTGGTCTATAATTTCCTGGTCTATCTCTACTCCCTTTCTTGAATAAAGGAAGAACATTCGCAGCCCTTCAATCCTCCGGAACCTCTCCCGTCCCCATTGATGATTCAAAGATCATTGACAGAGGCTCAGCAATCTCCCTCACCTCCCACAGTAGCCTGGGGTAGGTCTCATCCGCTCCCGGTGATTTATTCAACTTGATGCTTTCCAAAAGCTCCAGCGCATCCTCTTTCTTAATTTCTACATGCTCAAGCTTTTCAATCTGCTGCAAGTCTGCACTACAATCACTAAGATCCTTTTCCATAGTGAATACTGATGTAAAGTATTCATTATGTACCCCTGCTATTTCCTCTGGTTCTATACACAATTTCCCACTGTCACACTTGGTAGGTCCTATTCTTTCATGTCTTATCCTCTTGCTCGTCACATACTTGTAGAATGCCTTGGGGTTTTCCTTAATCCTGCTCACCAAGGCCGTCTCATGGCCCCTTCTGGCTCTACTAATTTCCTTTTTAAGCTCCTTCCTGTTAGCCATATAATCTTCTAGATCCCTAACATTACCTAACATTATGGACAGGAAAGGAATGGAGGGTTATAGGCTGAGTGCAGGTGGGTGGGACTAGATGAGGGTAAGTGACTAGAAAGACTAGAAAGCTGAGATGGCCTGTTTCTATGCTGTAATTGTTATATGGTTATACTTAGATCCCTAACATTACCTAACTCTCTAAACCTTTTGTAAGCTTTTGTTTTCTTCTTGACTAGATTTATTACAGCCTTCGTACTCTACGATTCCTGTACCCTACCATAACTTCCCTGTCTCATTGGAACATACCTATGCAGAACTCCACACAAATATCCCCTGAACATTTGCTACATTTCTTCTGTACTTTTCCCTGAGAACATCTGTTCCCAATTTAAGCTTCCAATTTCCTGCTTGATAGCCTCATAATTTCCCTTACTCCAATTAAACGCTTTTCTAACTTGTCTGTTCCTATCTCTCTCCAATGCTATTGTAAAGGAGATAGAATTATGATCACTATCTCAAAAATGGTCTCCTACTGTGAGATCTGACACCTGACCAGGTTCATTTCCCAATACCAAATCAAATACAGCCTCTCCTCATGTAGGCTTATCTACATATTGTGTCAAGAAACCTTCCTGTAACAAACTCCACCCCATCCAAACCCCTTGCTCGAGGGAGATGTCAATTGATATTTAGGAAATTGGATCTCCCATCACGACAACTCTTATTATTACCCCTTTCCAGGATCTGTTTCCCAGAATCTGTTTCCCTATCTGCTCCTCGATATCCCTGTTACTATTGGAGGGCCTATAAAAAATACACAGTGGTGTTATTGACCCCATCCTGTTTCTCACCTCCACCCATAGAGATTTCGTAGACAATCCCCTCCATGATGTCCACCTTTCCTGCAGCTGTGACACGATCTCTGATCAACAGTGCCATGCCCCCACCTCTTTTGCCTCCCTCCCTGTCCTTTCTGAAACATCTAATACCCAGCACTTGAAGTAACTATTCCTGTCCCTGAGCCATCCAAGTCTCTGTAATGACGACCACGTCATATCTCCAAGTACTGATCCATGCTCTAAGCTCATCTGCTTTGTTCACCATACTCCTTGCATTAAAATAGACACTTCTCAAACCGTCTATCTTCAGTTCGGTTTCCACCCCCCCCCCCCAACAATTCTGGTTTAAACTCTCCCCAGTAGCCTGAGCAAACCTCCCTGCCAGGATATTGGCTCCCCTGGGATTCAAGTGCAACCCGTCCTTTTTGTACAGGTCACTCCTGCCTCAAAAGAGGTCCTAACGATCCAGAAAGCCGAATCCCTACCCCCGCTCCAATCCCTCAGCCACACATTTATCCTCCACCTCATTCTATTCCTATACTCACTGTCGCGTGGCACAGGCAGTAATCCCAAGATTCACCAGAGACCTCTGGAAGCTGAGTCGTTGAAAACGTTCTCAATTGAGAAAGTCAGATTTCTAGACACTTGGAAAACAGGAAGTTAAGGGATCAAGGCAAGAAAGTAAATGCGAAGACCAAAGGGTTTTCCTTTTGAATGGCTTGCTGGAATGGAGTCACTTATGAGCCAGGCTGGGTTTTTTTTTAACAATAATTCACTCATTTCAAGGTCCCCACCACCAATGTTGCTTTTTTGTGTTTCCTAGCAACAATGTAGTTATTGGAACACCAGTCCACAGCTCTCCAATATATGGTTTTAACCACTCCTCTGCTCCCCCTTCCCCTGCAGGATGTGTGATCTACCTGAGGTAATTTGCTTCAGAATTCTTAATTTATTTTGTAGATTAGGCACATCGAAAAAGAAAGATATTAGTTTCCTAACTGTGCATAACCCAGGAAATGTTTCTCTGTTGTCCTCTTCATGGCAAGTTATTAATTTAATCTAGTTTGACACAGCCACTGATTTAGCAAAATAATGAATGTTTGTTTCTCTGCTCTTGTCTGTGTTCCAGTCATTAGCAGATTTCTCTGGCAATGAGCTTTTTTGAACTCTTGAGTCAGTGGAACGGAAATTAATGCTCATTTGGATAATGTGACTATCTGAGGCACGATCTGATTGGTGTTTATCCCACACACAGAGCTGTGAGGGAAGAGATGTTACGGAGCCCTAAAGAGGATCTTTGTGGGCTCCAATTTTACAGGAAGGGAAACCGAATCAGCCTTAATATTATTGGCTTAGTCATGAAAATTGTTGTTATGCAGCAACAGTACATTACAATACATAATAAAATAATTCAATACAGGAAGTATATATATTATGGGTGGGAATAAACAGTGAATGTTTCAGGCCAAGAGCCTTCGTCAGGAATGGAAAGGAAGATGTCAGTCTGATCTGCTGAGTTCCACCAGCACATGTGGTATTGCTCTAGATTTCCAGCATCTGCTGCACTTCTTGTGCCTATATAATTAAATAAGTGGTGCAAAAAGAGAAATAAATTGTGAGGTAGTGTTCATGGGTTCAACATCCATTCTGAAATCTGATGTAGAGGGGAAGAAGCTGTTCCTGAATTGTTGAGTGTGTGCCTTCAGGCTCCTGTACCTCCTTCCTGATGGTAGACATGAGAAGAGGGCATGTCCTTGGTGATGAGGGATGTTAATGATGGATGCCACCATTTTGAGGCACCGTTCTTTGAAGGTGTCCTGAATTTGGGCAGGCTGGTGCCCATGATGGAGCTGACTGAGTTTACAACTGTATGCAGCTTAGTGTGCTGTGCCCCCACCCCCATACCTGATGGAGATGCAGCCAATTAGAATTCTCTCTACAGTATAGTTGTAGAAATTTGAGAGTGTCTTTGGTGACATAGCTAAGCTCCTCAAACTACTAATGAAATATAGCTACTGTTGTGCTTTTTTTGTAACTGCTTCAGTATGTTGGAAAAAAAGAACGCCCTTTCCATTCCAATTTGCTTCAAAAACTTTTCAAAGACAGGTCGTGCCTGTTTGAATTTTTTGTGGATGTGACCAAACACATTGATGAAAGTGGAGCAGTAGATCCGGTGTATATGAATTTCAGCAAGACATTTGCTAAGGTACCCCATGCAAGAGTTGTTGAGAAAGTAAGATTGCAAGGGATCCATGGGGACCTTGTTTTGTGGATCCAGAATTGGCTTACCCAAAGAAGGCAACGAGTGGTTGTAATTATATTCTGCATGCCTGTCGGGGACCAGTGGTGTGCCTTATGAGAACTGTTCTGGGACCCCCCTCTTTATGATTTTTATAAATGACCTGGTAGAGGAAGTGGAGTGATGGGTTGGTAAATTTGCTGATGGCACAAAGGTTGGAGGTGTTGTGGATAGTGTGGAGGGCTGTCCGGGGTTACAGCAGGACATCAATAGGATGCAAAACTGGGCTGAGAAGTAGCAGATGGAGTTCAACCCAGTTAAGTGTGAGGTGGTTTATTTTGGTAGGTCAAATATGATGACAGAATATAGTATTAATGGTAAGACTCCATAGAACACTCAAAGCTACTGTGCAGGTTGACCTTGTGGTTAAAAGGCATAAAGTGCATTGACCTTCATCAACCACGGGATTGAGCCAAGAGAGGTAAAGGTAATGTTACAGCTTTATAGAATCCTGGTCAGACCCCACTTGGAGTCTGAGCACTTGGAGTACTGTGCTCAGTTCTGGTCACCTCACTACAGGAAGGATGTAGAAACTATAGAAACGTTGCAGAGGAGATTTACAAAGATGTTGCCTGGATTGGGGAGCATGTCTTACTAGAATAGATTGAGTGAACTTGGCCTGTTCTCCTTGGAATGGCAGAGGATGAGAGGTGACCTGATAGAGAGGTATAAGGTGGTGAGAGACTTTTTCCCAGAGCTGAAATGGCTAACACGAGAGGACACAGTTTTAACGTGCTTGGAAGTAGGTCCAGAGGAGATGTCGGGGTAAGTTTTTTGCGCAGAGAGTGGTGAGTGCGTGGAATGGGTTGCTAGCAATGGAGGCAGATATGATAGGGTCTCTTAAGAGACTCCTGGATAGGTACATGGAGCTCAGAAAAATAGAGGGCTATGGGTAACCCTAGGTAATTTCTAAAGTAAGTACATGTTTAGCACAGCTTTGTGGGCCAAAGAGCCTGTATTGTGCTGTAGGTTTTCTATGCTTATGGTATCAGTTTGATGCTGTGGCATCTCAGTCAATATGAGGCCTGCCTGTGGCCTGGACGAGGCCGAAGGATAGAAGCTTCCGGTGTAGTCTCAAAATTTAGACAGCTCATTCAGCATTATGTGAAGCTTTTTTTAAAAAAAAGATTCAAAGCCCATGAGAATCAAATGATTTCTTTGTCATGTGCCATCTAGAAATAATTAACGAAACCACTTGAGCTGTAGTTTTGGTGGATAATCCCACAAGCCAAATAACAACTGCTACAAAACACACATGAAATAAAGTGCTGACAGTTTACTTTAAATAAAAGGGACTCCCAGTGCCATTGATCAGGATGATAGAACCAACATTATTTGTCCCCAGACGATGAGTTTGAGCAGCTTTTTGACAGCTGATGTGACAGACCAGTGATGGTTCTTCGTGAGGTGCGCCTCTCAAACATAAGACTGCACAAGATGGAGACTATCTGTTCTCCCTGCCATAGTACTCATTTGCTGGAAAGCAACTGGGTTCTCCTATTTAAACCCAGCCCATCGCACAAGCCGCCACCCACCCCCCCCCCCCCCCCTCCATGGACTCCGTTACTCTTCCCACTGCCTCGGGAAAGCAGATAACACAGTCAAGGTGCCACAGTGCACCCTCGCAAGAGGGGCCCCAGCTGCGGAGGAGAAACAACAGATACTTTCTGAGACAGTGGTCGCTGGCAGCAAATCTATCCAGGAATGGAGGACAGCAGAGTCTATCGCAGTGAGCTCTGATGATGACTCAACCGAGCAGCGGAGGAACAATGGACTGACATCCCTTGAAGAGGTAGAAACAAGAATTCGGACATATGAATACAAAAAGGAGGATGGGAAGCATCCCACAGCAAGACAAATTATTCTCAACAAACAGTCGGAGTCCACAACGAGACTTCCCTTTAAATAATCATGGACTATGGGAAGCACATGTCAGTCACAATTAACTTGACAAGATTAAACCAAAAGCACCTGGGCTTTTCGGTTCTAACAATTAGTTATTAAAGGTGCTTGAGAAACCCTGAATCCCAATTCTCTATGACAAGCCACTGAGGCCTGCAGCGTTCATGACACAGGACCTCACCCACCCCAAATATTTTCTCTTCTTTCCCCCCCTCCCATTGAGCAGAAGGTACAGAAGCCTTCAAGGACAGCTTCTACCCACTGTTATCAGACTCATGAATGGATCTCGCATATACAAAAGTTGAACTTTTGAACACATGATCTCGCAGTTTGCTTGGTAATACCCTTGGCACTTTATTTGTTTACCTGTACTGCACATTCTCTGGAAATGAAACACTATATAACACAAGAAATTCTATGGATATTGGAAATCCAGAGCAACACACACAAAATGCTGGAGGAACTCAACAGGTCAGGCAACATCTATGGAAATGAATAAGCATTCAACATTTCAGACCAAAACCCTTCTTCAGGACTGGAAAGGAAAGTGGGGTTGTGGGGAAGGAGACTAGATAGAAGGTGAAGCAAGCTGGGCGGGAGAGGAAGGAATCTGATAGGCGAGGAGGGACCACAGGAGAAAGGGAAGGGGAAGGGGGTGGCGGGACCCAGGGGAAATGATAATCAGGTGAGAAAGAGATAAACGGCCAGAGTGGGGAATAGAAGAGGGGAAGGGGAGGGAAACACTTTTATACTGGAAGAAGAAATTGTTATTTATGCCATCTGGTTGGAGGCTACCTAGAAAAAGTACAAAGTTTTGCTCCTCCGCCTTGAGAGTGGCCTAATCTTGGCACAAGAGGAGGCCATGGATCGACATACCAGAAGGAGAAGGGGAAGGGGAGTTGGAGTTAAAATGTTTGGCCACTGGGAAGCTCTGCTTTTGGCAGATAGAATGGAGGTGCTTAAAAAAGCAGTCCTCCAATTTGTGACAGGTCTCTCCGATGTAGGGGAGGCTGCTTTTGGAGCTCAAAGAACACTGTGTGGGTGGGTTGAAGGAACAGGGTTTGTTTTGCTGTTGTTGTGTCCTGAATTGTTCTGCCGAGCATTGTGGGTATGCTGTGTTGGCGTTGGAAAGTGTGTCGACACTTGTGGACTGCCCCCAGCACACCCTCGAGTATGATGGTTGTTAATGCAAACGACGCATTTCACTGTATGGTTCCATTTACACGTGATATACAAGCTTGATTCTTGAAATTTGAACTATATTCTTCATTCTGTTTTCTTTTTCAGCCTCAGTGTAATTGATCATTCTGGATGGCATGCAGAACAAAACAAAAACAGTGTACATCAGTACACTGGTGACATTTACAAGACTTAGACAGGCACATGGATGAGAGAGAAATGGAGGGTGTGTGCTAAGGAGGAGGGAAGAATTAGATTGATCATGGAGTAGGTTAGTTGGAGAAGTTTGGCACAACATTGCAAGCCAAAGGATCTATTCTATGCTGTACTGTTCTGTGCGCTACATGACATTATTAATGAACAACTGGCAAAGGTTTGGCTTAGTGTGACTTCTTTCATTGAATTATGGAATAGGAAGAGAATAGAAAGAGATAGGTCACGTTTATCAAAGCTAAGAGGCTACAAATTCCTACTTAATTTTCCAGAATGTTGGTACTTGCAGGTAGGGTTTAAATGTGATGGACATATTTTGCCTCCATTATTTTCCAGCCAGAGGATTCCAAACCCTGTCACCTCTCCAGAGGTGAATATACTTCCCTGAACTCCCTTTAACATTCATCCTAACTATGTACCCCTGTTACTAATCTCTCTAATCAATGTCATGGGTTCTTCCAAGTCAACCTGAACAAACAAAAGCATTTTATTACTTTATTCTCTCTGGGCTATGTTTTCCCTCTTCACCAAAGGAATCAAGCCCAGATGAACCCATCACCTCTCATAACGAAATGCCTCCAATCTTAGACAACATCTGAATTATTTCTGATGCCTCAGAAGTACAAAATATCTCAAAACTCTGTAGCTTTTGAAATAATTTTTGACATGTTGCTGTGTGGGAAATTGGAGCACAAAAATCTCAAAAATATTTTGGAATTAATGATATGGGTTAAGATACAAGCATTAGTCACCTTGCTTTCCTTTCATCTCTACTAAGTGGGCACATATGTTTAAGGTCCAATTTGGAAGACTGTTCATGCATTGAAGTTATATTGGAGGTAACAAACTATGCTGGAACATTGATCATCAAATTCAAGCCCATAATTTTCTGACTCAGAGGTAGGAATGGTAATCTTGAGTTGGCTTAGCTTTACCAAGGAGATAGGTGGGTGTTTGAATCAAATGGAGCCTGAGGAACATCTGAGACATTTATCATTCAAACTGCCTGAGCATAGATCTTCAGTTGTTTATCAAATGCCTCATCAAGGCAAAAAAAAAAGCTGGTCAAGGAGGCAAACTCTCTGAAGTAGGTATTATTCTTCCTTCTCTTTCTCCTGTTCTTTGTTTCATTTGTTGATTTCAATGCAATTCAGTGAGTTGTTAAGCAGGAATTCTCTCTTGAAAGCAATGGAAGAAGGGATGTCCCAGAATGCACCACCTGAGCAACAGCACTCTATTAAATCAATAAAACCTGCACTTCTCATTGAAGGTCTTTCAGTATTCCTGAGAAAGCCCTGTAAAACTTTCCTTGCCAACCATATGAACTTTATTTCAGGTGTCGTTCTCTAGTGAGAGAAGTTAAACCGCAAAGTTTGGAATTCTGGTAATGTTGATCAACTTATTTTAATTTATTTATTTTGTGATATAGCACACAGTAGGCCCTTCTGGTCCTTCAAGCCATGTTACCCCAGCAACTCCCTATTAACCTAACCTAATCACAGGAGAATTTACAATGACCAGCTAACCTGCCCAGTATGCCTTTCAGCTGTGTGAAGAAACTGGAGCACCTGCAGAAAACCCACTCATTTCACCGGGGGGTTGTACAGACTCCTTACAGGTGGCACCAGAAATGAAAATCCAACGTCCCATGCTTAAAAACTTTGCAGTAAGCACTATACTACCGTGGAACTTGTAGAAACCTCTGGCAGAAAGCTCATTTTATGTATGCTATCATTGCTGAGGCTTCTAGTCAATATTCAAAATAATTACTTTAAAATGCACTCAGTTACTCATAAAGTGGTGACTGAGTGCATTTGTGTGGTCTACTACTGCTGTAACTCATCCAGTTCAAGGCTCGATGTATTACATTTTTCAGAGATGTTCTTCTGAATGCCACTGTTGCAATGTCTGGTTATTTGAGGAACTGTTGCCTTCCCGTTAGTTTGAACTAGTCTGGTCATTCTCTTCTGAGCTCTCTCAACAAGAAGGCATTTTCTCCCCACCGAACTACCACTTACAGGAGGATGTCTTTTTGCTTTTTCATACCATTCTCTGTAATATCTAGAGGCTGTTGTGTGAGAAAGTTCCAGAAGATCAGGATATTCAACCATTCAATCTGGCACCAGCAAGCAGTCCAAAGTCAATTAGATCACATCTCTTCCCCATTCTGCTGTTTGGTCTGAAATCTCTCTCTCTCCCTCTCTCTTCCCCCCCCCCATTCCCTCCCTCCTCTCTCCCTCCCTCCCCCTCCCCATTTTGTTTTATGGCGGTTGGCACCCAGCTTAATGGTACATTACCGCCTCCTTCTGTTCCGCAGTATGCGATGGACTCACATTCTAAATCCCTTCACCCAATCGCACACACACACATACCCTAACCTACACTTTATCCTCCCCATCCGAGTACCCTATTTCTGTTTATCCATCATATCCTATAAAAAAAACCCCTGTACCCCTTAAGAAAGCTAAAAATACCCTGACCTGTGTTCTCTCACCCTTGCCCAGCAACCCTTTTAATGTGAATTCCTGCACCCCCAATTCCTTTAGATTTAATTCTCATCATCTCTCTCTGTATCCCATACTTCCTGCAACTCAGAACTACATGCTCTGCTGACTCCTCTTCCAGGCATTCCTCACATAGTCCTGTCTGGTGTTTCCCTATCAATTTCAATGTTTGGTTTAGTGCACAGTGCCCCAGCCTTAACCTAGTCCACACAATTTCCTCTCTTCTGTATCTACTTCCTACCCTAGTACCTGCAACACTTTTTTGTATTTGATACAAATGCCGCCCTTTCCCCTCCCTGTCCCATCTTTTTTTGCCACATTTGGTTAATTTTTTTCCCAGATTACAGTTAAGCTCTGCTTTACTGATACTAATGTGTATTTCTATATTTTCTTTCTTTATTGCCCTCTTTGCCAACTCATCCACCCTTTCATTGTCCTTCACCCCTACATGAGCTGGAACCCATAGAAATTTAACCTGACCTCCCTGATTTGCATCTCTTGTGACTGACTGAAGGACTTCATGAAGTACATCTTGCCGGCTGTTTGAGTGAGAAGACCTTAAACTTGCCAGTACTGAAGATGAATCTGAGCATATCAACACTTTGACTCGTTTAGTTTTCTCCACCCAATGCAACGCAAGCAACACTGCCATCATCTCCACTGTATACACCGCTAAGATGTTCTTCTGCTGATTGCAATTGCTTTTGCTAGTATAGCCACCCCAAACCCTGTCACTCCTGTCTCAGGTTCCTTAGCACCATCTGTATAGACCTGAGTATAATCACTATACTTTTTCATCACATGACAGTTAAATGCACTTACCAAATCAGTTTTATACTTTCCTTTCCTTTTTACCTCTAACAAATGCCAGTCCATGTCAGGCCATACCAGCTTCCATGGAGCTACAAACGGATAAACTACTGAAGGACTTATCCTTTGATCAAACACTCCACATGATCTAGCAATATCATTCCCTACCCGACTAAAGTTTTCCCTCTGAAACCTCCCATTTTCCCAGGACTCCTGCAACTCTCCTTTGGCAGGGTGAGAATCATTCTGTCCCTGCAAATTAACCCAGTAGTTTACCATCAATTGCATCCTTCTTAATTCCAAAGGCATTATTCCCATTTCTACTTGCAGGGCTGATACCCGTGATGTTTTAAAAGCCCCACTACACACTCTCAAAGCCTAAACCTGAATCACATCCAGTTTCTTTATAAGAGACCCAGCTGCTGATCCATATGCTACACTTCCATAATCCAAAATAGATCTTACTAAAGCCACATACATTCTCTTTAATGCTGAACAACTTGCTCCCCATTCCCTACCAGTCAAACATCTCATCACGTTTATTACTTTTTTACATTTCTCCTCAACTTTCCTGATATGGTCTGCCCATGTTAATCGTGAATCAAGTATAACTCGCAGAAATTTATATGATCCAACCCTTTCTAATTCAATCCCATTCATCCTTAACTTCTTCCCTACTTCAATTCTTTTCCTAGTGAAAAATACAGTTTGAGTTTTTTCCGCTGAAAATCTACATCCCAATCATAACTCCACTCTATCACTTCATCAATTGCTCCTTGTAGTTTCCTGATTATATGCTCCGTGTTCCTGCCTCTTTTCCACAAGGCCCCATCATCCGCAAACAGTGACCTACCTATATCCACTGGTACCTTTGTGAAGACATCATTGATCATAATGATGAAAAGTAACGGGCTAATCACACTACCCCGAGGTGTGCCATTTCCCACTATGATAATTCTGATCCAATCCGAACTTGAATTTTTCTACCAAACAAAAAATCTTTGATCCAATTAAAAACTCTACCCCCAACCCCCATCTTGTGCAGTTTAATTAATAATCCTTCCTTCCACATCATATCATTGGCTTTTTCAATGTCAAAAAACACTGCAGCTACTGATTCTTTATTTGCCAAGGCCTTTCTTATTTCAGTCTCTAACCTTATCACTGAGTCCATGGAATTCCTTCCCTTCCTAAAACCACTGATAACTTGCCAGCATTCCTCTCTTCTCAAGATCATATGATAACCTTTCGGTTATCATCCTTTCCATTACCTTACGTATATTTGATGTTAGTGCTATTGGCCTGTAGCTAGTGGGTTTTGATGGATCCTTGCTAGGTTTCCTTATTGGAATTACTACTGCTTCTTTCCATGTACTTTGTAATCTTCCCTCCTCCCACACTCTGTTATAAAAATGCAGTAACTTCAAGAGCACTCCTTCTCCTAGATTTTTTAGCATTGCATGTTAGCTCTTTCAACAATTGAACTGCTTGACCATGATGTTTTTATATATTGAGTTGCTGGAACATGATTGGCTGATTAGATATTAGCTTTAAAAAGCTGGTGTACAGGTGTACCTCATATAGAGCCCTCTGAGTGTAGATCACATTAACTTAATACATCAATTTAAAGATAGATTGAACTGGTTATTAGAATAAATTTGGTAGCTTCAGAGCGGGTGTAGTAGATGTACCAGCTTACTGCCTGGATGAGTTCTAATGAGGGATCACAGTCCAAAGCATTTACTGTTTATTCCCTCTATAGATAATGGCTGACTTGCTGAGTGCCTCCAGCATTTTGTGTGTTTTGCTCAGTACTTCCAGCATCTACAGAATGTCTTGTGTTCTGGATTGGAGCTCATGTCTTATGAGAAAAGAGTGAGCGAGCTAGGGCTTTTCTCTTTGCTTTGAAGGAGGATGAGAAGTGACTTGATATAGATCTGCAAGATTATGAGAGGCACATATAAAATGGATAGACTGCCTTTATCCCAAAAGATCAATGACCAATGCCAGAATGCATCAATGGAGTGGAAGAGTGCAAAGGGGAGATGTCAGCAGTAGGTTTCTACACAGGGAGTGATGGCTGCTTGCAATGCATTCCCGGAGGTAGTGATAGAGGCAGATACATTTGGGACATTTAAGAGACCCTTACACAGGTATATGGATGTTAAAAGAATAGTTTGTGGGCTATGTAGGAGGGAAGAACTTGATTATTGAGTAGGTTTATATAGGTCAACATAACATTGTGGGCTGAAGGGCCAGTACTGTGTTGTACAGTTCTATGTAATATGTACATTTGTCATGTTAAGTAGAAGCTGTTTATCGAGAGAGTGAAACTCATTGCCACACAAGGTGTTCTTAGTAAGTGGGAGAACCTGCTGTTTAATGATAATAGACAGATTGTTCTGCATTACACATCACAAATTCTGTAACTGAAAATCAACAATATGTGGCCAGGAAAATATTCCAGGAAGCAACTGCAACACTTTCAAAAGATGTTTTCCACAACCAAGAAATTTGACACCGTAAGGGAACTTTCTGAGCCGCAGGATGGTTTGACTAATGGCTGGTGGATATTCTGTGAAGCGTTATGCCATTGGTTAGAGTCTTTAGTCATTCTGGTTGTGTCAGTTTATATGATCTATAAACTATATGATCTATATGATCTTAAATGATCTATAAATTAATTTTTATTTGGGTATATAACAAGGTAACTGCCGCTTCTGGGCCAATGAGCCCCTGCTGTCCTGATTAATCTGGTAACCTGTATGTCTTTGGAATGTGGGAAGAAACCAGAGCACCCGGAGGAAATCCATGCTGCCACGGGGTGAACGTGCAAACTCCTTACAGTGGGAATTGAACCCTGGCCAGTGGTGATGTAAGGCAATGCACTAACCACTGCACTACTGTGCTGCCCTTAAAGTGGATAATTGCTGTTGCCAGTGAGGGATACAGGAGAGGATGGGTTCGATTTGGGTTATGGGCCCAGCATGCTGCTTTTGCTGCAGCACTGTGATATTAAAACTTGTCTGTGGACATGTCCTTTAGAATATAGTTGATGGTGGTATTTACTGATTATATACCAGTACAATGCAAATGCCTGAGGCACGTGTATGTAGCTAGGATTCCTAGGACTTTTCCACAGTACTAACTTTGTCAATGGAGAGCGGAGAACAAGTTTGTAAATATGGCGGGAGCAAAGGATGTTGGGAATGGGAATGGTGAGGATGGGGCAACACGGGATGGATGGGAGACAGGTGGCAGAGAAGGAGTGCCAGGAGAGGGAGAGTGGTACAGATGCAAACACAGCCAACTGTCATAAAGTTTCTGTTTTTTTTTGTGTCAGCAGTACATTAAAATACATAAAATTCTGACAGTACTGTGCAAAAGTCTCAGGCACCCTAGCTATATATATATATATATATATATATATATATATATATGTGCTTAATATACATAGGCTGAGTGCTGTATGGAACTCTGTCTCTGTTATATATCCAAAGAATACACAGGCATTTTGTTTATCAGTGCTGTTTATGATTTGCCAAATGTGCCCCCTTTACAATGAGGTGCTAAGTTCAGAGCTAAAATACCAGGAATGCTACAAACAAACAAAAGATATTTTATTGGAAAATTGATCACAAGTCAGCATAGTAACAGCAATACAAAATGCTGGGGACTATCAGCAGGTCAGGAGAGTCCAGGTGAACCAGTCCAATTTCAGAGAAAAGATCTCCAAATTTTCACTTCCCTCCACAGATTCTGCCTGGCCTGGCCCGTTCTTTCAGCAGGTTGTTCACTTTGCTCTGGATTCCAGCATGATTTGAACTCAATTGCTTATAATGATTTGGAAGGTGGCCTTTCAGCCCATTGAGTTTCAGCTAACCCTCTATCCTATTCTGCCCCTCACCTTCCTCAATTATACTTGGGTACAATGTTCCTCTAAGTGTTGTGCGCGCATATATCTTTCTCTACTAATGCACAAGAGAATGTAAACTGCGCACAAAAGGTTGTAACAATTGTACACAATTGCATTTCCTTTTCCAGTTTGCGATGCCGACGGTGTTGACAATATAGAGTTTGTGATCATTTGTCTGCATATTATAGAACTGACCTATTCATACAGTTTTTATTGAAGAAATTATTCAGTGCGCACATGTTATCACTGGGCAAACAAATTGCACAGCAAAAGATTTTTGCACACACTAGTCATTATAAATCAGAGGGAACATTGCTTGTGCATCCAATGATCTTGCACATGATCGGTGGGCATAGGTATCCATCCAACCACATGCAGGCTAGTTTATGGTTGCCTTTAAACTATTGGCATGTCTTTGTGTTGTGGGAGGAAACTGGAGCAGCCACTGCAAACTCACTGGATTGCAGGGAGATTCCGCATCGACAGCACCAGAGATGGGGATCAGACCAAGGTTAAAGGTACTGTGCAGTAGCAACATAACCATTGTGCCATTGTGATAACTTGTTGCATGACCTCTATGCAAATCAGGATCCGGCAAATATTTTGACAGTCAAATCTGGTCACGGCAATATCCATGCTAATTTCTTGGAAGTATTTTTGACTGCAGTATCCAATAGTGTTTGGGAGATGCTTAGAGAGGTAAAACTGGTTTTCCTGAAGAAGCGCTTGCTTTTTGAATCAGCAAATTTGCTGATGATATCAAAATTGAGGGCGTTGTGGACAGTGAAGAAGACTATCAAAGCTTGCAGCAAGATCTAGACAAGCTGGAAAATGGGTTGAAAAACTGCAAGTGGAATTTAATGCAAACAAGTGTAAGGTGTTGTACTTTTGGAGGACAACCTAGGGTAGAACTTAGATAATGAGCGGTAGAGCACTGACCAGTGTGGTAAAGTAAGCATCTGGAAATGCAGATCCATCATTCCTTGAGAGTGGCATCACAGGTAGATAGGGTTGTAAAGAAGGATTTTGACACATTGGCCTTCATAAATTATTCTATTGAGTACAAGAGTTGGGATGTTATGTTGAAGCTGTAAAAGATGTTTGTGAGGCCTAAATTGGAGCATTGTGTGCAGTTCTGATCAGCTATCTACAGGAAAGATATCAATAAGATTGTAAATTTTGAGAAAATTTACAAGCCTGATGCTGGGACTTGAGTTATATGGACAGGCTGAATAGGTTAGAACTTTATTCTCTAGAGGGTAAGAGAATGAGGGGAGACTTAATAGAAGTGTACAAAATTACAATGAGTTTAGATACCAGCAACTGTTTTTCACTGAGGTTGGGGGAGACCTACAGGTCATGGGTTAAGAGTGAAATGTGAAATGTTGAATGGGAATATGAGGGAGAACTTCATCACTCAGAGGGTGTTGAGGGTATGAAATGAGCTACCCGCGGAAGTGGCGGATTAATTTTCAATTTAAACATTTGAGAGAAATTTGCAGAGGTATGTGGATAGGAAGAGTTTGGAAGGATATGGTACAGTTGCAGGTCAATCAAACGAGGCAGCAGATCAGCTCAGGGTGGACCAATGGGTAAAAAATCTTATTTCTGTTCTGTATAACTCTATGATAATGGCATTCTTGGATCTTGCTGGGCAAATTAAATTGTAACTTGTCGCTGATGACCTTTGCAGAAGAGCATTTAGTTCCAAGTTCCTTATGAAATATCCTAGTTCTGTTCAGGGAGCACTTAAGGATTAGCTCACTGTTTTCACCTTACTGTTTTCCACAAAAGGTATAAGAATAACTGAGAGCTTCCTGAAAGCTCAAGTACAGGATGTGTAAAGACCTGTCCGCACCTCGTTGGAATTTATAACATTGACGGTTTTACAAAAGGGTGTTTGTCTCGTGCATCTCAGTTGACAGTGTAATCACACAGGTACATTTGCTGGAGTGTTTTTGCTTCGCTGTTACTGGTTGAAACCTGGTCAATGTAGTCATTTAGTTGTAAGCTAATATCTGAACACAGTGAAGTTCTGTACCTGTCTGATTATGGGGCAGTACGGTAGCATAGTGGTTAGCAAAACGCCTTATTGTACTGGGAACCTGGGTTCAATTCCCACCACTGCTGCAAGGCATTTGTACATTCTCCCCGTCACCACGTGAGTTTCCTCTGGGTGCTTCGGTTTTCTCCTACATTCCAAAGGTGTACCGGGTTAGTGGGTTCATTGGTCATTGTAAATTGCCCATGATTAGACTAGGATTAAATCAGGGATTGCTGAGAGGCCAGGAGAACCTAATTAAGTTAAATAAGTAAACAGTGGATGGGTGAGATGAGAGCAAATTCAAAATCAAAAGAATCAGGATTATTACTTAATTATGTTGTGAAATTTATTGTTTTGCAGAAGCAGCACAATGCAGAACCTTAAGTTAAAAACTAAATTAATACTGCAAAAAGAGCTGGGGCTCAATGTCCATTCAGAAATCTGACAGCTGAGGGGAAGAGCCTGTTCCTAAAATGCTGAGTGTGTGACCTCAGACTCCTGGACCTCTTCCCTGATAGTAGTAATGAGAAGAAGGCATATCATGGATGGTGAGGGTACTTCATGGTGGATCGCCTTGTTGACTGCATGGACCATTCAGATATCTCATGGCAGAGGGGAAGAAGCTAGTCCTAAAATTGCTGAGTGTGGGCATTGAGGACATAGAGGATTCGTGACATTGCACGGGTGCTTAAATCTCCACTGTCACCACATGAACCTAACTCCCTCGTTTGCAGTGAAGGTTTATCAGCAAAGTAGGCAAGATACTTGACAATCAGCTAAAGTTCCGGATCAGTGATCTGGAGAAAAAATCTGACCCAAGGTGATAGTTTAGAATTTTAGATTCAAGTAATTAAATAAATCTGGAATTTCAAACGAAAATTCATTTCATTTACAATAATTATGAAAGAATCTGTGTTTTCATAACTGTATACTTTCTTCAGGTGAGAAAATCTGCCATATCTATTTATTTAATGTTATTTTATTTAGAGGTAAAACCCAGTAACTAGTCCTTCTGGCCTAACAAGCCCTATTACACTCATGTGACTAATTAATCGACTGACCGGTCGGTCTTTGGAATGTGGGAGGAAACAGAAGCATGCGAAAGGAACTCATGCAGTCACGGGAAGTACGTACAAAATCCTTACAGAGAGCAGCATGAATTGAACCCAAATTGCTGACGCTGTGAAACGATTCGCTAATCATTATGATACCACCATGCCACCACTAATCAACCTGACTTAGTCTATTCCTAAGGAAGAGGTTGGCTTATAATTGTTTCTTAGTTCAGGAACAACGGAGATGGACAATAAAATCTGCCACCATCAAAGATAACCACATGCTTCAGATGATCCTTTACGTGAGTATCTGGGAAAATGAGGAAGGTGCAGGATAGATCCATTCCAAAAATGAAGAAATAATCAAATGGCAAAATAGTACAGCGGTGGCTGACAAGGGAAGTCAATGCTAACATAAAACCAAAAGAGAGGGCATACAACAGAGCAAAAATTAGTGGGAAGATAGAGGGTGGGAAACTTTTAAAAACCTACAGAGAGCAACTAAAAGAATCATTAGGAGGGAAAAGATGAAATATGAAAGCAAGCTAGCAGGCAATATCAAATTTGATAGTAAGAGCTTTTTCAAGTATGTCAAAAATAGAGAGATTAGAGTGGATATAGGACCACCAGAAAATGCTGCCGGAGAAATAATAACAGGGACAAGGAGATGGCAGATGAACTAAATGAGTATTTTGCATCAGTCTTCATTGTGAAAAACACCAGCAGTGTGCTAGATGTTGAAGGGTATGAGGGAAGAGAAGTGAGTGCAGTTACTGTTACAAGGGAGAAGGTGCTCAAAAAGCTGAAAGACGTAAGGTTACATAAGTCTTCCAGACCAAATGAACTGCACCCTAGAGCTCTGAAAGAGGTAGCAGTAGAATTTGTGGAGGCATTAGTCATAATCTTTCAAAAATCATTGGACTCTGGCATGGTGCCAGAGTACTGGAGAATTGCAAAAGTCAGGTCGGCTGCAAATTAGGAGAATGGGCAAGAAACTGGCGAATTAAATACAAATGTAGAAAATGAATGGTCATGCTCTTTGGTGGTAGAATTAAATGTGCACACTATTTTCTAAAATGGGGAGAAATTCCAAAACCCTGAGATGCAAAGGGACTTGAGAGCCCTTGTGCAGACCACCCTAAAAAATTAACTTACAAGCAGAGATGGTGATGAGGAAGGCAAATACAACATTAGCATTCATTTCAAGCGGTCTAGAATACAAGAGCAGGGATGTGATGCTGAGGCTTTATAAGGCACTGGTGTGGCCTCACCTTGAGTATTGTGAACAGTTGTGTATTCATCTAAGAAAAGATGTGTTGGCATTGGAGAGGGTTCAGAGGAGGTTCACAAGGATGATTCTGGTAATCACATGAGGAATGTTTGATAACTCTGGGTCTGGACTCACTGGAATTTAGATGAGGGGGGATCTCATTGAAACCTTTTGAATGTTGAAAGGCCTAGACAGTGTAGATGTGGGAAGGATATTTCCCATGGTGAGGCAGTCTAGGACAAGAGGCCACATTCTCAGGATAGAGGGGGTTCATTTAAATAGAGATGCAGATAAATTACTTTAACCAGACAGAGGTGAATTTGTGGAATTTGTTACCACAGGCATCTGTGGAGAACAGGTCATTGGGTGTATTTAATGCAGAGCTTGCTAGGTTCTTGATTGGACGGGGATCAAAGGTTACAGGAAGACAACTAGAGAGTTGAACTGAGGAGGGGAAAATGGATCAGCACTGTTTGAATGGCTGAGCAGACTCGAGGGGCCAAATGGCCTAATTCTGCTCTTATGCCTTATAATCTAATGGTCTGATCGTCCAAGTGCATTATTCACAAAGGGCCTGGATACTCAAGAAATTCTAAAGATGCTGGAAATCCGAAGTAACACACTCAAAATGCTGGAGAAACTCAGCATCCATGGAAAGGAATAGCGAGTTGAAGTTTCAGTCCAAGACCTTATCAGAGATTCTGGTACAATCTGAACAGACATGCCATCAGGCTCACAGAGAGTGTCTAACCCTCCATGATAAGACAATTGAATGGTCATTTCATTACTATGATGGACACTTGACCTCCCAAACTATCTCGTTATGACATTACCCTTTATTGTTTGCCTGCACAGCACCTTCTCTGTAACTGACACTTTATTCTATATTCTGTGAGTCTTTGTACATACTGAAAATTCCGGACTACAGAGCGCACCTGATTAAAAGCCGCACGCTCTAATTTTAGAAAGAAAATCAATTTTGTACTTGTACAGACCGCACCGGATTTTAAGCCGCAGGTGTCCCACATTGTAATATGAGATATTTACACAGAAAGATATTACACGTGAGGATTTTTTAACTTTTAATTAAATCCGTATGGTAACATAAACAAATACATATTGCAAATGCTTTTTTTCGAACAGTGCCTGTAACACAGCTACTTTTAAATATACATACGTATCGGTAACACACAAATTACGTTGCGTATACTTTTTTACTGAACAGTGCACAAACAACATTCCAATATCTCCTAACGACTGGTAAAAAAAATATATATACTGCAGCCTACCAAGAAAAGTTATTGATCGCCTTCTTCATCTTCCTCCGCTATCTTTGTTTGAGTGAATGTGCGGAAGTTAGCAAGTTTTTCCTCGTGGTCGGGAGGTTGCTGCTGACACAGAGTCGTGCGTACCCTGACGGACAGGCCTTTTCGTCTCATAAATCTAAAACACCAATATGGCCCACCTCTAAAATCTTTGATTTTCATTTTAGTGGCGATTGCTTTAGCCTTCAGTCTGATCTGCACGGTGGAAACACCGCGGCCGCCTGCTCTCTGTGTGTTAACCCAGTCTTCAAGAAAGTTTTCAAGTTCGGGCCATCTGCTATGATTACCTCTGAAAGCTTTTGACGTCTTTTTGCATTGACTCAGTTCTTCACGTTGGCGTCTCCACCGTCTCACCATCGATTCATTTATGCCAAGATTATGTGCAGCAGCTCGATTTCCTTCTTCAACCGCCAGATTGATCGCCTTTAACTTAAAAGCTGCATCATATGCTTTTCTTCGAGTGTTTTCCATGTTGATGAGGGTAAGTACATGTAACTCCCTGGGTTGCCTCAGGCTCGCTCAGCTCGTTCTTGTCTAGGGGGAGCAGCCTTCGGCCCCGCCAAACTGGGTAATCAGCTGGTGTGGATGCTGTGTGATGTCCCCGCCTCGCCCAAAACCAGACAGTACACCAAATGCGATTAAATGAGTACAATTTATAAAGGTTACTATAACTAAGTGATTAATAACAATACAGTATATATGAAGAGAAAATTAAAGAAAAGGCGCCAAACTTATCAAAGTCCAAACCACTTCGTGCACAGCCGTTGGAGCTCAATTACTGAAGTCTTCTGGCCACCATTCGATCCCCTCCGAACTCCTCGACTCGCAGCTCAGGACCCTCCGAACTCCTCGACTCTCCAAACAGCTCAGGACCCTCCGAGTGGTCAACCAAGCACATCTAGCTTCATCCCCCCCCCCTCCTCGGAGAATCTCCCGGCCTCGGACCCCCCTTTGGGGTCCGATCCTCGCCCAGCTTAGAGCATTGCGTCCTTTCTCTCGACCCCCTCGCGCCGATCTGCCCAAAAGCCCATCAACAAAAGCTTACAGACTCAGAAGAAAGAACATTAATCCCCATTTGGTTTACAAAGGAATACCATTCTCGTTATCAGTAAATTAGCATTCCTGCTAGTTAACAAAAGGAAACCCTTTCCCAACAGTAACAAAGAAAAAAAAGAAACCCCCTTTACATACAAATGACTGATTGACAATAACTTAATTGTGAAAGTGCGCTTGATTTATCGTACAATTTCATTGGACCTCTGTGAACTACTCATCAATTTTATTGGTCTACTGTTACGAGGCAAAATGTTTTTGGTGGCATGAAAAAAAAACATGCATTAGCCGTACCGTAGTATAGGCCGCAGTGTTGCCGCAGTGTTCAAAGCGTGGGAAAAAAGTAGCAGCTTATAGTCCGGAATTTACGGTATTTATTTGTTGGTTGATTTATTTATTGGGAGGTAGAGGCATTGATTGTGTGGATAGTCAGAGGGTTTTCCCCAGGCTTGAAATGGCTAGCATGAGAGGACATAGTTTTAAGGTGCTGGGGAGTAGGTACAGAGGAGATGTCAGGGGTAAGTTTTTTTACACAGAGAGTGGTGAATGTGTGGAATGGGCTGCCAGAGGCGGTGGTGGAGGCAGAAACGATAGGGTCTTTTAAGAGACTCCTGGATAGGTACACGGAGCTTAGAAAAATAAAAGTCTATGGGTAAGCCTAAGTAATTCTAAGGTAAGGACACGTTCAGCACAGCTTTGTGAGCCGAAGGGCCTGTATTGTGCTGTAGGTTTTCTATGTTTCTAGAGCATTGTACCAGGACCTTCTGACTCAATAAGCCCATGCTGCTCAATTTCATGTGACCAATTAACTTTTTGGACATCTTTGGAATGCGGGTGGAAACTGGAGGAAACCCACACGATCACAGGGAGAATGTACAAACTCCCTACAGACAGTGGTGGGAATTGAACCCCTTTCACTGTGGCTGTAAAGCATTACATTAGCTGCTACACTACAATCCTAACTGCCCACCTATTGTACTGTCCTATTGTTCTCCTTTTATATACTTATGCAATGAAATGGTCTGTATGGAAGGCATGCAAAAGAAAGCTTTTGCACTGTACTTCAGTGACAATAATAAACCAACTTACCAATTTAATTAAGAAAGTTCATACAAGGTTAGTGGTTACTTCTGGCAAATTGAATACAGATGTGAACCAGAAGTTTCACTTTAAATTATAGGGGAGGTCATCAGGCCCTCACCTAGTATTGCATTGGTCTTCTGACCCCTTACTTAAGGAAGATTATTATTACATTGGAAGCAGTCCAGAGAAGTTTGACTAGAATGATATCTGAAATGTGTGGGTTGTTTTATCAGAAAAAGTTAGCTACAATTGGTATATGCGGGAATTTCGAAAAGTCAGAGGGATTTAACTGAAACATATAAGATTATGTTGGACCTTATAAATATGTAGAGGAAGCTTCCTCTTGAGGGCAAATCCTGAAATAGGGGTCACTGTTCAAAAATAAGTCATCATTCATTTAAGACAGATGAGTTTTTTTTATCTCTCTGAGGATTCTGAATCTTTGGAACTCTCTTCCTCAAAGGAAAATGAAAGTAATATGTTTGAATATTTTCAAGACAGATTTATATAAAATTCTTGATTAACAGGAGAGGGAAAGGTTTTCTGCAAAGATAGACTGCAAAGTGGAACCAAGATTAGAATCAAATCAGGCTTGAAGTTGTTGAATGGCAAGGCAGGTTTGAGGAGCTGAAAATCTGATTGGAAAAAGCTACAGAAAGTTGCAAACTTAGCCAACTCCCTCATGAGTACTAACCTCTTCAGCATCAAGCTCATTTTCAAAAGAAAATGCCCCAAAAAGGCGATATCCATCATTAAGGACCTCCAACAACCAGGACATGCCGAGCTGCTTCTGCTGCTATAGCCCATCCTCTTCAAGGTTTGACATGTGCGCTCAGAAATGCTTTGAACATGAACTTTGAAGTCTTTACAGACAGCATCAGAACTGAATTCCAAACTCCAGACTCCAGGAATGAATGGGTTAACATATGAGGAGCATTTGATGGCTCTGAGCCTGTACCTTCTGGAGTTTCAAAAAATGAGGCAGGGCGAATCTCTTTGAGACCTATTGAATATTAAAAGGCCTATAATGGGGGAGTCTAGGACTGGGGGGCAGAATATCAGCCTAAAAAGATATCCCTTTAAAACAGAAATGAGGAGGCATTTCTTACACTATAGCATGGTCAAACTGTAGAATTCAATGCTACAGACAGATGTGGAGGCCAAATCATTGAGTATATTTAAAGCAGAGGGTGATATGTTTCTTGATTAGTAAGGGTGTGAAATGGGGTTCAGAAGGAAAATAAATCAGCCATGATGGAATGGCAGAGTAGTTTCGATGGGCAAACGGCCTAATTCTGCACCTGTGCATGATGTTGTTATGATCTTCCCTCCCACATAAAATCACTCTGTCCCTTCCTTTCTATGTGAACCTTTCCTCCCAGGTATAATCCTATGTCTTAGAGTTTTATGGTCTTCCACTTTTCTGCCTGCCTGCATCTGGTCACAGTTGGCTTGCGTTGCTTTCTTTGTAGCTTGTCGGCCATGATAAGTTTGCAACAAATTGGCCTTGTGATGCACCATCAATAACTCTCTCTGAGACGTGAAGTCGAGATATCGGCTTTTATTGACTGGAAGAAGGAACAAGCAGTGGTTGACCACCATACTACATCCTGGAAACTGACAGCCGGGCTCAGGCCTCAATCGCTCTGTGAGAGAAGCCACAGGAGCAGTCAGCAGGGGGCATGTCCAGACAGGTATATGTAGTTCACCACACTTTGTTTACCACTCATGTTGCACTTTGAATACAGGAATGCCGAACAATACAAGGAATGCATGCATTCCTCTGTCCACAGACTTGCCTCAGCAATTTACAACATACACTGCTTTAGTTATCTGGTTAATAATGCAACGCCTGCATAGTTGCTAAACTACCTGACAGAGCCTTTCTTACTGTGATTAGTTTGTTTGCAAAGGACTTTGCACACCAAAGTCCGGAAAAAATGCTTTGCAATCTCCAGTTAGAGAGAAGGTAAAATATTTGGGAGTGTTAACATGGAGTTATGCAGCAGAATTGATAAATAACCATAAGACCATAAGACAGACTAAGAGGAGAAATGGGCCATTTGGCCCATCAGGTCTGCTCCACTATTCCATCACTGCCGATTTATTATCCAACACTACGTCACTACTTTTCTTTTCTGCACAACTTATTTTAACTTAACTATTTAATAGACATGTCCTTACTGTAACTCAGCTTTTTTTCCTCTATTGCATTGTGCTGCTGCTGTAAAGTTAACAAATTTCACAACATATGCCAGTGATAATAAACCTAATTCCAATTTTGATTTTCTCAACCCCATTCTCCTGCCCTCCCTTCGTAATCTTTGACACACTGACAAATCAAGAACTTTATCAATGTCTGCATTAAATAGATCTATTACTTTGGCTTCCAAAGCTGTCTGTGGCAACAAATTCCACAGATTCACCACCTTCTTGCTAAAAAAATTCCTCCTCATCTCTGTTCTAAAGGGACGTCCTTGTCCTTGACCCATAACATGCTGGGGGATCTCAGCAAGTCAGGCAGAATCTATTAAAGGAAATAGACAGTCGCCATTTCGAGCTGAGACCATTCATCAGGATTGATTCTACATCGGAAATTTCGCCTCTTATTTCGCTCCACAGAAGCTGCCTGACCTGCTGAGTTCCTCAGTATCTTTGTCTATGTTGCTCAAGATTTGCTGCATCTGCAGAATCCTTTCTGTTGACAGATGGCCCACAGCTTGAAGAGAATTTCTGTCAGGTGTTAGTCTAGTGGAGTGGTGCTGCAGCAACAACCTGGCACTCAACGTCAGTAAGATGAAAGTGCTGATTGTGGACTTCAGGAAGAGTAAGACAAAGGAACACATACCAATCCTCAGAGGGATCAGCAGAGGAGGAAGTGAACAGCTTCAAGTTCCTGGGTGTCAAGGTCTCTGAGGACCTAACCTGGTCCCAAAATACCGATACAACTATAAAGAAGACAAGACAGGGACTATACTTCATTAGGAGCTTGAACAGATTTGGTATGTCAACAAGTACACTCAAAAACTTCTATCGATGTACCGTGGAGAGCATTCTGACGGGCTGCATCACTGTTTGGTATGGGGCGGGGGTTGCCTACTGCACAGGAATGAAAGAAGTTACAGTGGGTCATAAATTTCGTTGGCTCCATCTTGGGTACTAGCCTACAAAGTACCCAGGACATCTTCAAGGAGCAGTGTCTCAGAAAGGCAGTGTCCATTATTGAGGACCTCCAGCACCCAGGGCATGCCCTTTTCTCACTGTTACCATCAGGTAGGAGGCACAGAAGCCTGAAGGCACACACTCAGTGATTCAGGAACAGCTTCTTCCCCTCTGTCATCCGATTCCTAAATGGACATTGAACCCTTGAACAATACCTTACATTTTTAATATATATTATTTCTGTTTTTTGTATGATTTTAAATCTATTCAATACACATATACTATAACATTTATTATTACTTTTTTTCTTCTATATTGCATTGAAATTCTGCTGCTGTTAACAAATTCCATGACACAGGCCAGTGATAATAAATAAACCTTATTTTGATTCTGATTCTGATATAGCTAGCGTGCTTAAGACTTTTGCACAGTATGCTAGTAATTTTATGAATTGCACTGTACTGCTGTCGCAAAACAAAAAAAAAGAGATATGTGAGTGATGATTGACCTGATTCTGATATGAGAGTGGGAAAGGGGCAGGGAAGGGGAATCATGGTTGGGAGAAGAGGCAAGGAGATGGGAGGGACCAGGAAACACCAGAGAGTCTCTCTCTGATCAATAAACCAGTTGTCTGACTTTGCCTGCTGTCTGAGAAATAGGTGTGTCTGCAACCGCAATAACCCTCACCCCTAGCACTCCTTCTTTGCCTCCAGTCCCACACCGGCCCCATAGGCCTCTACTCCTGCCATTCCGAACATACTTCTTCCACCAGATTTACAAACTCGCTCTCCAATCCACATTGACAAGTACATCACTGTGCAAAAATATTAGGTATCCTAGCTACATATGTACTGTTTATGTGCCTAAGACTTTTTGAACAGTACTGTACGATGTGACATATGTTGACTTGAAGCAGAAGAACAATGTAACAATATATAAAAGTAGTATAGTCACAAAACAAATAGTGTAAGATAAGGAGACAATATTTATGGATTCATGAAGAATTTAGAAATCTGAATGTGGAGGGGAAGAAGCTGCTCCAGAGTCATTGAAATTGGGTCTTCCATCTCCCTGACCTCCTCCACGAGGGCAGAAAATATAAACGCCTCAAAACAGGAACAGAAAATTGACAAGGATGTGGCTGGCTCTGGAGCACCTGATTTATAAGGAAAGACTGTATAGGTTAGGACTTTATTCCTAAGAATGTAGAAGACTGAGAGGATATTTGATACAGGTATAGATATGAGCGGTATAGATAGAGTAAATGCAAGTAGGGTTTTGCCATTGAGTTTGGCTGCAACTACAATCAGAGGACATGGGTTAAAGGTGCATGAAAGCTCGATTTCATCATTTAAGCAAAGGTTGGATCAGTACATGGATGGTAGGGGTATGGAGTGCTACGGTCCCAGTGCAAGTCGATGGGATTAGATAGTTTAAATGGATTTGGCATGGACTAGTTTCTGAGCTGTACTTTTCAATGACTCTGTGACTGTATTAGGCTCAAGGACAGCTTCTACCCTTGTAGAGAAGTAGGATATTGTGAACAAGAGAAAATCTGCAGATGCTGAAAATCCAAACAACGCACAGAAAATGCTGGAGGAACTCAGCTTTTTCTCCAGTCTCGGAGAAGGGTCTCGGCCTGAAATGTCAACTGTACTTTTTCCATAGGTGCTACCTGGCCTGCTGAGTTCCTCCAGCATTTTGTGTTTGTCAGAAGGATATTGTGAGCAGTTTTGGACTTCATATATTTAAGAAAGTACTTGTGGAGTACTTTGCAGTTTATGATCATGCTAAGAATTTTAGGATTTACAAAGTTAGAGGGGAGAACAGAGTCAGCAGTAGCAGATGGGAATTCTCATACAAAAGGCAGGCCCAGGCTTGACAGTGAGCTCCCCTAGACAAATCGGTCTCTGAGCTCATACAATTTAAACTTGGCACTTGCCTGATACACTAGAGAGCTGCCTGTTAACACGGATCTATAACACAGCAAGGTGAATGACATTAAACACAGGAGATTCTGCAGGTGCTGGAAATCCAGGACAACTCACACAAAATGCTGGAGGAACTCAGCAGGTCAGGCGACATCTATGGACATGAATAAATAGTCAACTTTTCAGGACAAGACCCTTCTTCAGGAAGCATCAACCATTCCTTTCCATAGATGCTGCCTGAACTGCTGAGTTCCTCCAGCATTATCTGTGCGTGTATGAGATGACAGACCTTCAGTGAGCTCTGGCAGGAAGGGAAGGAGCCTGTTATAGAGATAAGTGCTGACTTATCTTTGTGAAAATACACAAATAAAAACCATGTATTATGGAGTCCTTCTGCGTCCGCCCCCTGATCTATTATAATGACGTTGGAGTAGCTGACAAACTAGAGTGATTGATTATCATCAGTGAATCTTACACAAATGAAGATAGCTTGTGCAGGCAACATCCAGTGTTTAGAGCTCTGAGAACTAAGTCATTGTAGATTCCACAGAATCTTTATGTCACAAAGCAGGCCATTCAGTCTATTAAGTTCTATTTGGTTCCACATACAACACACCCACAGCTAGTCAGACTTGTTCCCATATTCCACAACCAATTGACTCCCTTTGAAGAAGTCTGCAAGTTCAAGTTGCTTTTATTGTCATTTTGACCATAAACTGCTGGTACAGTACACAGTAAAAACGAAACAACGTTCCTCCAGGACTCTGGTGCTACATGAAACAACACAAAACTACACTAGACTACATAAAACAACATAAAAACTGCACTAGACTACAGACCTGCACAGGACTATATAAAGTGTACAAAATAGTGCAGGGCAGTACAGTAATTAAAACAGGCATAGTAGAGGACAAATTACAATGTTAGTCTAGACTCTGAGTATTGTGGAGTCTGATGGCTTGGGGGAAGAAGCTGTTGCACAGTCTGGCCGTGAGAGCCCAAATGCTTTGGTACCTTTTGCCAGATGGCAGGAGGGAGAAGAGTTTGTATGAGGTGTGCGTGGGGTCCTTCACAATATTGTTAGCTTTGCAAGTGCAGCGTGTGGTGTAAATGTCTGTAATAGGAGGAAGAGAGACCCTGATGATCTTCTCAGCTGACCATACTGAAAACTCTGACGTCCAATACACTGTGGCTCTGCCCACTTGTGGGGAAAGTTTTGGGAGTAAATCCTGAGGAAAAATCTGGAGCTGGAGTACTTAAGGCAATCTGACTGGCAACTCCTGCAACATCGCTGGTGCCAAACCGTATCAGTCTCTGCCGTTCATCAGCTGCATGGAGAGGGGGAGCCTGCTGCATCGGCAACAACTTGCTCTAAATATTGTACTGCCCTAGTTTACCTATTGGCTTGTGTATCACATAGACAACTGGCAGGCAACATCCATGGACAATGGTGGGCCTCTCTGTGCCTAGCATCACTTTATGCACATACAATCTATCTATCTTATGTATATTTATTAACTTTTGACAATTAGTATTCTTTATCTTATTGTGGATATTTTTTTGTGCTGCATCGGATACAGAGTAGCAATTCCCTCCACTGCCTGTAATGAGCTTGTACTTTCTCCCCATAACCATATGGGTTTTCTCTGGTGCTCCAGTTTCCTCCCACAATCCAAAGTCTGTTGGTAGGTTAGTTGATCCTTGTAAATTGTCCTGTGATTAGGCTGCAGGGGAGGTTGCTGTGTGACATGGCTTGAAGGACTGGAAGAGCCTACTCTGTGTTCTATCTCATTTGTTCTCCTTCACTCAGTCTTGAATCTCTGAAAACTCAAATACTTTTATTATTTCCATGTTGTCATTTGCGGTTCGCTTGCTTCCTTTCTGGGGGGTTTGTCCAAAAACGTGAAGAGATGTTGCACTTTATTTTGCCTGGAGTTAATCTCTTCTTAGCCATGGAGTCATACAGCACAGATACTGCTCTTTCAACCCACCGTGTCCATTATCAACGATTGCACGCGTCTATACTAATCCCGTTGACCCGCTTTAGGTCCAAAGCCTTTGTTCAAGGGTTTATCCAGATTCCTCAAGTGCTTCTTAGCCAATGTTTCATAAGGCTGTAATATGATGACCTGCTCTTATATCCTGTCACGCAGCCGGTGAGAGCAAGCATCCCACATGCTTGCCTCCTTGCAAGCACCATTCCTTTGCTAATAATCACACCATGACCCCAAGATGTTTGTATTCGACATGGTTGTTGCAAGTATTATTTTTGGCTCAGGGAACAATGACGTTACTCAAGCAAGATGGCTTGCATGTAGCTTGTGATTAGGGAAGCTACAATGGAGTCACTAGAGCTATATCATTGTATTTCACAGAAAAAGGATGCCCACTCAGTGCCCACTTTATAGGTACTAGAGCAACCTCATAAATTGACGGCTGAGTGTTCTTTCTGTATGTATGTGGTCTGTTGCTGTAGCCCATCCACTTCATGGTTTAATATATCGTGCAATCAGAGATGCTTTTCTACACACTCATGGTTATTTAAGTTACTGCTGTCTTCTTGTCAGTTTGAACCAGACTGGTCATTCTCCTCTGAACTCTCTCATTAATAAGTCACTTTCACCCACAGAACTGCCACTGACTGGATTATTTTTATTGTTTTTCACACCATTCTCTGTAAATTCTAGAGACTGTACACGAAGATCCCAGGAAATCATCAGTTTCTCAGATACTCAAACCACCCCATCTGGCACCAACAAACATCCCACGGTCAAAGTCTCTTAGATCAAACTTCTTTCCCATTCAGATGTTTGGTCTGAACAATAACTGAACTTCTGGACCATGTCTGCATGCTTTTATGCATTGAGTTGTTGCCACATAATTGTTTGATTAGACATTTACATTAGCAAGCAAATGTACAGTGTCCCTAATAAAGTGGCCACTGAGTCTATATCCTATCATATAGCTGATAAGAGCAGCATACCACATGCTCGCCTTCTTTTATGAACTTTTCCTATGCTAATAAACACAATGACTCCAGATGGTTTTATTCTACAACATTGTAGTTTTAAATATTATTTTTGGCTCAAGGAACAATTGACTTTACTCATGCAAGATTTCTTGTTTGTAGTCTATGGTTAGGCAAACTGCACTGGAGTTAATAGAGTTATACACATTGTAAGCGATCAAGGAGAAAGGATAGAGATTGTCCTGAAATCACTGGCAGGAATTCTCAGTATGTTCGGTGCCATTTCTGAAGAAATCCCTGTACACTATGCATGCACATTGCAAGCACACCTGGGGCATAATGTTGCTCTCACCTGCTTCATGCCCAGTACCATTGTTCAGTGATATCCAGACCCCAAGTGTAGTTTATCCTCCCTGCTGAGTTCTGAAATTATAACAGAAATCATCGGGGATGCACTCAGCTCAGGAATGAAAAGTCCCAAAAGGTATTTATAAACAGCCTGACTCACCAAGCAAGTGGGTTTGCACCAAAAGCCCTCCATCTAATAATGGAGGATGGAGTGTAACATTGCTTTCAAATTCAGATAAACTGAATCTCCTCGCCGAAACACAAATTAAAGTACCTTTCCTGTCAAAGTCTATTGTTTGTAGCTATGATACTGCAGTAGGGTTCAAGTTAGCTGTACGCATGTTGTTAACGTGCCTTTAATTTATAATTTAGAGATGCAGCACAGAACAGGCTTTTCTGTCCAACATGCCACACTGATCAGCAACCCACCTGTTTAACACTAGCCTAAGTGAAAGTGTGCTTACAATGAATAATTAGCCTACAAGCTGGTATGTCTTTGGACTGTGGGTGGAAACTGGTGCTCCCACAGGAAACCCATGTGGTTCATGGGTAGGACGTTCAGATGGTGCTGGAATTGAACTCTGAACTCTGGGATGCCCCAAGCTGTATTAGCATAGCGCTAACTGCTACACTACCAAGGCGCTCTTTGTCCTCGCCATTTATCTCCGTTAATTCTCATCTACATTTGTTCCTTCCTTCTCTCCAGCATTTTTCACGTTCACTGTAGTTCTGCCTCATTTTTCTCCTCCCGGCATTTTTCCTTTCTTCCTCTCTCCCACTGATTAAAGATCAATTTTCAATGTAAATTTATCATCTAGGTACATACAGTATATGTCAGCAAATACTAACCTGAGATTCATTTTCTTTCACAGGGGCTAGAGGACCTGAGTTACAAGGAAAGATTGAATAGGTTGGAACTTTATTCCTTGGAATGTAGAGGACTGAGGGGAGATTTGAAAGAGGTATACACAATTATGAGGATATAGACAGGGTGAATGCAAACAGGCTTCTTCCACTGAGGTTGAGTGGGACTACGACTAAGGGTCACAGGTTAAAATTAAAAGGTAAAAAGTTCAAAAGAAACATGAAGAGGAGCTTCTTCACTCAGACAATTGTGAGAATATGGAGCAAGCTCTTAGCACAGGTGGTGCATGCAAGCTTGATTTCAATGTTTAAGAGAAGCTTGGATAGGTACATGGCTGTCAGGGGTATGGAGAGCTATGGTCCCAGTGTTGTGGTATGGGAATAGACAGTTTTGGTGGTTCGGCACAGATTAGATGGGCTGAAGGGCCTGTTTCTGTGCTGTACTTTTCTATGAGACCCTATGAGCAACAATTAAATACAATGAAAAACTATGCACAAAGACTGACAAGCCACCAATGTGCTAAAGAAAACAAACCTAAAAAAATACAAAGAAATAAATAATACTGAGAACGTGAGTTGTAGAGTCCTTGAAAGTGAGGCCATAGATTGTGTTCAGTGATTAGTTCAGTGTTGTGGTAAGTGAAGATTTCCATGCTGGTTCTCCCCTTCCTCCCTTTCCTCTTTCCTTGCTGCATTCTTTCTTTTGTTTGCCTAGAGCACCCTTTTCTCTCGGAATCTTGTCTGCCCATCTTTGTTATGGGGGCCTGCAGGTCTCAGTTCCTTTGTGTTTTTCAATACTCTTATTATGGCTTTGCACTTCGGTACATTAGATTGAATTTCCCACCTGCCCGTCCATTCTTCTGAACTGGCTGATAGTCTCGCGAAGTGCTCCCCTGCTGTTTTACACACAAACGCTTGAAGGATCAGTGGCCTTTCTGACCTTTGTAACGCAGTTACTGTCACATGGTGCAATTATTCACTGAGCCATCTCTCAGGATTGTATCTTTACTCTGCACAGAGTAGTGTAGCTTTGGCTAATCAGAATGTCAAATGGTTTATTAGTCCTCATAATGACATTACAGATTAATATATTCTGCTTTTATTGCCAATGCAAGATTTACTATTAAATGTTCCAGTTGAAAACCAGATATCTAATCTTACCTTCAGTATTGTATCTACAAAATTAGACATGTTATGGAATATCTGTAATGTTCAAACTGGAGTCACATGATTACGGTTCTTAGTAAAGCTTAGATCATAAGATATAAGAGCAGAATTAGGCTATTTGTCCAAAAGAGTCTGTTCTTCCATTTCATCATGGCTGATCCATTTCTCTCTCAGCCCCAATCTTCTGTTATCTCTCTGTACCCCTTCATTACTGACTAAATCCAGAATATATCAACTTATACCTTAAATATACCCAAAGACATGGCCTCAGCAGCCTGTGGCAACAAATTCCACAAATTCACCATCCTCTGATGAAAGAAATTCCTCCTCATCTCTGTTCTAAATGGACGTCACTCTATTCCGAGGCTGTGTCCTCTTATCTTAGACTCCCCTACCATAGGTAATATCCTCTCCTCATCTACTCTTGAACATTCAATGAGATCTCCCCTCATTCCTCTGAATTCCAATGAATACAGGCCCAAAGCCATCATGCACTCATCATATGATAGCTTTTCAATCCCTGAATCACCTTTGAACCCTCTCCAATGTCAACACACCCTTTCTTCGATAAGAGGCCCAAAATAGCTCACAGTACTCCAAGTGAGGCTTTACCAGCACCTTATATAGCCTTATTATTACTCCCTTGCTTTTATATTCTAATCCTCTTGAAATGAATGTTAATATTGCATTTGCCTTCCTTCACATGAATCAACATGCAAAGTTTGTGCCTATTTTTCCATTTCCTGGCTCTTAACTAGAGTGCAGTCCCCGTTATCCTGCAAAGCTTACTCAGGACAACAAATATACCAATGGAAGTGTTTAAAGAGTGCATTGTCCATTAGGTGGAAAACACCCTCTTTATACACTTCTAATGTCGAGTCACGTAGCCAGGTAGGCTACTTGAATGAGTGCATGAAAATGAATCTCAGAGTAGTAAATATTGACAAATATGTACTTTGAATTTTGGGTTAGAGAATCTTCACCTTGGTCATGCCTTGTTCTCATTGCCGGAAGGACAACAAACTTAACGATGTATGCCAGTGATATTAAACCTGATTCTGATTCTGTTTCTGAACTTTGCTTGCAACTGTGGAAACCATTTATTTAGTTCGAGACAGAGATTCAGATTCAGATTATTTTTGGAGGGATGGAGGATGAGGAATAACTTAATAGAGTGTACAGGATGACAAGAGGCACAGATGAGTAAGGAGTAGCCTGTCAGGCATGGTGGTGCTGGGAAGTGTGGCGACACTAGGCTGTTAATTGCCACCACAAATGGCACTTTTCACTGTAGGAGTCCATGTACGTGTGAATCTGAATCTGAGGTCAAGAGAAGGTAAATGGCCAGGGGGAAAGGAAGAGCTAGAAATGGGAGAAGGGGTCATCAGATGGGGGAGGAGGTCTCCTTGCCAAATAAATGGACATGAAGGCAGTGACACTGAGCTCAACAGCCCAGAACTCACTGAGATGCATCTGCTTATTATCTGCACTGTTACAGTATCATGGAAATCATTTATTTCCACCAAACGTCAGCCTCCTCCATTGTAGCAAGTTGGGCTCTTCCATCGTTTGCTACTCCACCATTCGTGGATGTGCTTTTAGTTATTTCATTAAATGGGGAAGGGTAGTGATGTTGATCTCCTCAGCAATTCCTACTTCCTGATAGAATTGAAAGCAAAAGATCATTGCCTTTTCTTTTATACTTCAAATTGCAATAAACACCATGGTGTTATTAATGAGACTGGAGTTACTGGACAAGTCAAATCGATATAGACAACTTATAATGGTTTATTGTACTTGAATTGTTTGTTCTCCATAAATATCCCCAGAGAGTATCTACTTGTATTCTTTCCGAATGATAAGGGAACCTTTAAAAATACAGTACACTGAGATGAAATTTTACTATTTTGAACTTCTGAACTGTTGCTTAGAACACAAAAAATAAAGCCTCTTTAGTTTGCATGAAAATGGTTGTCAGTTGTGTACAATTTGCTTCTGAGTTAAAGGAATTAATTCCATTATTACAGATTGATCATTTTGGTTTTAAAGATTAAACTATGCCATAAACGTCTGTTAATCTATCAAATCCTTTTTACAACAATTGTTTCCAGGAGCACTTTTCTTGTCACACTTTGACAATACCCCTAATTGTTTCAGAGAAATTTACTACCCGAAGATAAAATGATTGTTAGTATGACAGGAAGATTCCGTGGGTGTCACAAAGGGCAGGTACCCACGGAAATGTGTGGAGATGTGGAAATTATTCAGCCATTCAGCATCTTGATTATAAGGAAGCAAAGTAACCTGTCAATAATTTTGACTGTTTATCCCATATCTTGAGAGGCAGTGTAAACTAGCCAGCAGTGCTTTGTCATAAGAAAAAAAACAGAGTATCTCTATCCACCATCTGCAGATTTTCTCTTTTTTGAGAATATGTCTATCACCCAGTGTAGCAGTAGGATGACTAGTTATACTAGAAAACATACACATTTTCATGAAAAGTAAAGAATAGGTGATTTCCCTCAATGGAGAAACCTCTCCTAACAGATTCCTTCCTTTCCAGGGCTTGACCTTCACCTGTCGCCTTCCAGCTAACATCCTTCCCCTTCCCCCACCTTTTTTATTCTGGCATCTTCCCCCTCCCTCTCAGTCCTGAGGAAGTGTCTCAGCATGATTATTTGCTCATTTCCATAGAGGCTGCCTGACCTGCTGAGTTCCAGCATTTTGCGTGTGGCTTTGGTCTCAGTGGAGAACATCTGTGCATGACTGTTTAACGTGGGAAGGCTGAACCAAGGGCAGCCTTCACATGGCCCTGGACAGATCGGGGTCAGGGTCCAGTGGAAGACCAGTCACTGCAGAGGCTTCTTTCCTGTGGTTATCCTGGTTCTCAGCAAACCTCTCAGCTGTAATACCCTAACTGTCCCTGCACAACGTCCGTTAAAAAGTCTTTCTTGCTCTCATTGTTCTGTTCATACAGTGCTGCGCAGAAGTCTATTCTAGAAAAGCCCATATCTACTTATAGCTAAGGTGCCTGAGACTTTTGCACAGTTCTCTATTTGTCAATGTAGAGCAGGAGCGAGTTTGTAAATCTGGTTGAAGCAAACGATGTTGGGATTGGCAAGGGTGGAGCAGTGCAGGAGGAGGGTAGGACAGATGGCAGAGAAGGAGTGCCAGGATTGGGTGCAGACTCACCCAGCCTTCGAGACACCAGGTAAGGTCATTTGAATCCAAACAATTGATTCATTGATTATTACAGAATGTCTCTCTGGTGCTCCCCGCTCCCTCCACTCTCCTTTCCCCCTTTCTCAACCACAATTCCCCTCTCCCTTCCCCTTTTAGTCCACAGTAGAAGCCCATATCAGAATCAGGTTTAACATCACTCAGACATGTCATGAAATTTTGTTTTTTTTTGCTGCAGGAGTACAGTGCAATGCATAAAATTACTATGGTACTGTGCAAAAGTCTTAGGCACCCTAGCGATATATAAGACTTTTGCACAGTACTGTATGTTCACATTTTTCTAAGTTTGTTTATTAATGTTTGCACATGTTTTGCTAATTGTTGGTTGCTCATTGCTGTTTGCACTATTGTCTTGTAAATTGTTGGTTGCTATTGTGTTGCCTGTGATGGTATTGTCCTGTGTTTTATGCTTGGCACTGAACCACAATCAATTCTGCTATGTTTCACATACTGGCAATAAAGCCTTTCTGATTCCACTGCCTTCACTGCCATTGTGATGTGTCATCATCTTCTGCTGGCTCCACTGCTGAGATCTTGGTTCTCTTTGTCTGGAACCACTCCCAACAAGGTTGGCCCTACTGGGAGCTGAACTCCAGACAGCATTGCTCTCAGGATCTCGGGAGCTCACAAGCCTCTCCGCCACATCAAGCTGATGATCCAGGTGCTACTGTCTCTGAATTACTCAAAAAAACCCCAACGTAACATCGTTCCATAACGGATTTGGGATCCTGAACTCAACTTTATTTTACAAGTTTAGTTTTTAAAAATTCTGAGTATGACCCTTGGAAGCCTGTCAGTGAACTAATGTTGAACCAACTACATAGCAATGACATTAGACCATATGAAATAGGAACAGAGTGGGGCCATTCCATCCTTGCTGATTTATTCTCTCTCTCCACCCCATTCTCTCTTTGACGCCCTTACTAATAACAAACCTATCAACCTTTGTATCAAATATACCCAATACCTTATCCTCCACAGCCATCCATGGCAATGAATTCCACAGGTTCCCCTTCCTGTGGATAGAGAAATTCCTCCTCATCTCTGTTCTAAAGGATTGTTCTCCTTTTCTGAAGCTGTATCCTTTTGGTCCTAGGAATGCACTGTTTAAGAGTGCATTGAGGTAGAACAAGGTAGTCAATAGCAGAAAGCTGAACACTGGGTACCACGGTAGTATAACAATTACTGTGACACTATTGGATCAATAGTTCAATAGTTCCATTTAATATCAGTGAATGTATATAATACAGTTTACAACCTGAAATTCTCGGTCTTCAACATGAAATGACTATCCACGAAAACAGAAGAGTACCCCAAATAATGTGACAGTAAACGTGTTGGGACGCCTAAGCCATACTTCTCACCCTTCCCACACACAAGCAACGACAAAGCATCACCCTCCCCCTCTTCTTCCCCACTTATTTCAGCAGGAAGCATCAGCACCCACCGCCCAGCAAGCAAAGCCCCCGAGGGAGGTCATGATCTGTAGTACAGAAAAACTAATTGTTCGCTGAACAATTTGACATGCCGCTGGCTCTCTCCATCCATAATGAAGGGGCAGAGAGGTGTCACTCAGCAAGAAGGGAGACCAACAAAAACAAAGCAACTCATTGATTACGGTGTTAAAGTCTGTCGCGTAACTGTTTTTGAGTTCTCTGATTTGAGAATCGGCAGCAAACTCTCCCCCACAAGTGGAAAGATAGAGAGTGATTCGTTGAGTGTAGAGAACTCCGACAGATGATATGCTGCTTCTGATATTCCGTTTTCTCCTGCGATGCTTCAGTTGGCACCACTCACTTAGAAATGCCTCATCCACAGGTCTGCGAGCCTCGGAAACCGGAAGGTGTACTCACGTTCCAGGCCGTATCCTGGGGGTATCAAGCAGCGGCCAGTCAGTGAGCCCTGGGAATGGGAACCATCGCCGTAAAGAACTGAAGTTTGAGTGCAGCTGCAAGTCACGGACACTGACAGAACTCGTCCAACCTGAAGATGGAAAAAATGAAACATAAAAGATAGAATTTAAGCTGTTTCCACAGATTAGCTCCAAGAAGCTGCTCTTTAGTGCCATTATAACTCTGGGCATCAAAGTTCGAAGTTCATTTCTGGTGTTCTCCGTAAGCAAATTTGTATAATCCTTCCCGAGTTTACGTCGGTTACTCTAGGTGCCCCTATTTTCTCCATAGTCCAAAGTTGTACTGGTTGTTAGGTTAATTGTTCATAATAAATTATGATTATGTTAGGGTTAAATTGAGGGCCGCTAGGTGGCATGGCTCAAAGAACCAGGAGGGCCTGTTCCATACTGTATCTCGAAATAAAATAAATGAATAAATAGATCTGTATGAACTGTATTCAAGATAAAATTTTCACTGTATCTTGGTACATGTGACAATGATAAACCAATACTAATACCCTATCCATACACTAAACGCTGACAGGATTTTTCCCCCCAGTAAGAACCATGGAATCTCATCGATCATACTTGGAAATTTCTTCCTCAATATAAGGGTAGCGTAGAGATGAGCACAACACTCATCCAGCTTGGGGTGTAGGAGCTCAATTCCATGGCATCTGTAAGAAGTTTGTGCATTCTCCCTGTGACTATGCGGGTTTTCTCCGGGTGCTCCGGTTTCCTCCTACAGTGTAAAGACACACCGGTTAGCAGGTTAGTTAGCTATTGCAAAATGTCCTCTGATAAAAAGGCCGGCTGCTGGGCAGCACAGCTTGTTAGGCCAAAGGGCCTGTTCTGTGCTGCATCTCAAAATAAATAAAATACCACTTATGTAAGTGAAGTGATGGGAGTTCTGGCATTCTTTGCAACCTTTAATTTCCAACCTTGCATCAGAGAAGCAGTTTTTTGTAAGAGTTTGCCTCTGGATATAAAATGATGAATGGTTGAACTAACATACATCAGCTGCGGTATAGATATGTTTGGAAAAAGAAGAGGCAACATGAACAATTGTCATAATCGCAGCAAACCAGAGATGACTGTGTAAGGAAAGCCATTAAATCAGAGGACTGCTTGCAGAGTGATGTATTAAAATTGCTGTCGCTAATTGATTTTTTTTCCATTACATCTTAAATGCAAATCAAAGGTTCGAAATATTTTTATGTTTCTGTATAAATCTAGTTATTGTCCAAGTTTGTGTGGATTGTGCCTGTTGCTGTGGTTTGTGTTCAATGTAATTCCCGATTTTAACTACACTCCAGTTGGGGCTTGATATGATTTAGCTTCATTGCTAATGCATGGTTTGCTGATTACAGAAACAGTCTCCAGTGCAAATTAATATGCACAGGCAAACAGCCATAAACATTGCCATGATGACAAAACTATAATTTTTAAGCCATGGAGATAGGGAGATAGGGAGATGAGTTTGGCCAGTATCCTGGGCAGACTCACTACATCAAAATAGCGGTATCAGCATCTGCGACCAAGAGGCAGATGCATCACCTTCAAAGTAAATGACAAAGTTCAAAGCAAATTTATTATCAGAGAACTTGTATGTCACCAATACTACCCTGATATTCATTGCCTTGCAGACATTCACAGTAGAACAAAGAAATACCATGTAATCAATGAGAAACTATACAGAAAGACTGATAAGCAGCCAATATGCAAAAGGAGACAAACTGTGCAAATACAATAATAAATAATTTAACAAACAAACAAATCAATAAATAATTCTGAGAACATGAGTTGTAGAAACTTTGAAAGTGATTGATGAAGCAAGATGTTTGTGGAATCAGTTCAGAGTGGAGGTGACTGAAGTTAACTATGCTGGAGCTTCATCAAAAGACAACCCCACTGAAAGTGCAAGGCTTCCGCAGAATGATTATCTGACTGTGCTTGCTGTTGTTGTTCCTTTCTGCGCCTCGTACCACATCGTGAGGCAACCTTGCCCTTCCTTTAGCATTTTTGTCTGTTTTTTGCAAGGACAAGTTGTTAGCTCAACTCTCAACCTAGCACAGATCAAAAGCATGCAAAGAGCTAGCTAGATTCGTGCTCTGGATCACTCACCTTAAAGTCTGGTGCGGATGTCACTATGCTGCTGGCTGGTTTGATTTTGCTTAGATTGCTCCAAATGAAAATTCTCAACCCAAAACATTGGCTGTCCATTTCTCTCTGCCGATGGCTGCTTGGCCCACTGCAGTCCTCCATCTGCAATCTCAAGTGTCTCCTCATGGGCTCAGGTCAATAAAAATTGCAATTATGCTATATTTACTTATTTACTGCCCTTTACATGGCTGGCATTTAGGGCAGCAATGAAGGTCCTCCATCTCTGGCGGTGTTCACGGCTTCCTTCATTGTGTCAGGAGCTTCCACTTAGTTATCATTACTGTCAATCATGCTGGTCTCAGCTGGAGACTCAGGAACACGGTCACACTCAGATGTAGAGGGTTCCTCATTGCTGCTTCTGTAACAATTTTGTTTTACCAATCAGCGTTGTTAGCCCTGAGCTGAATTCCCAAACCTAGAGGACAGGTGAACCACTCTTAGTCTGGCCTCTACCCTTTGACCGGTTTGGCATGGGTGGCCATGCCAAGAGCCAAAGCACAATGCCCTGACTTTAGCCTACATTGCCCTCCAGTTCATTGAAGCATGCAAACCTCCAAATCCTATGACAAGGTTGTGGTCCTCTTGGAGAAATGCCAGAAATGATGTTTATCTCCTATGGGGCACAGAAGTGTCCACTTAGATTATATGCTTAATGAATGAGCTTCACCAACCAGGTCCTGTAACTTAAGGAACAGAAGTGCAGGAGGCTGAATATATATTCTGAGTTATATATTAAGATCTTAATCCCCTGAGTCTCCATCCCTATATACTTGATTACAGCAAAATAAAACTGAGCAATTTCAAATGAATTCAAAATATGCATTGAGCAGCAACATGAAAAATTCTGTGAAAGAATTCTTGTTCCCCACTTTTCATGACAGCATCAAAGAGGAGGTACAGGAATCTGAAGACCCATACTCAATGGTTTAGGGATATTTTCTTCCCCTTGCCATCAGATTTTCAAATGGTCATTGAACCCATGAAAACTACCTCACTATTTTTGTTCTCATTTTGCACAAATTTATTAATATACATTTCTAACTGTAATTTAGAGTACTGTATATTTTATGTATTGCTCAGTACTGTTGCCACAAAAAAATAAACTTATTGACAAATGTCAGTGATAATATTCCTGATCCTAATTCTGATTCTGAAAAGATGCATCTGAACATGGTTCAACTGGACCAAAATGACAGGAGCATAATTTTCAGCCATTAACATTTATTCTCACACCCACTCGTGCACACAGACTGACTTAGAAACACACATCAGGAAGAAGGGCAGCTTCACTTAACCCTGCAAACAAGCCCCGGGGAGAAAGTTTACAAATTTTAAAAGTTTGGACGTAACTTATTTTCAGTTGCGATATTAACAGGTTGAACAGATTGAGAGGACTGTGGATCAAGTAGAGATATAAAAATCAATCAAATGACATCTGCGTTCCCGTGTTGTTCAAACATCCATCCATTTAACATTGATGAAGGTTTAATGCCTTTGATTAAAAGCTCACACCAGAAGGATAAACATTATTTTACATTATATATAGTAAAATGGTATCAGTTATCATTTCAAACTTCAGTATAATAGAATTTTTCAAAGAAAGCCTCATTTTCTTAAGAATCAGACAATATTCTGTAGGTATTATGCGATGTGATCAATAACATGGTCAAGGATGGAAGTTTTTGGTTAAATCTTGCAAAAATCTTGGTTGAGTGAACTTGGCCTAGTTGAGTGAACTCGACCGTTTCTCCTTGGAGCGACGGAGGATGAGAGGTGACCTGATAGAGGTGTACAAGATGATGAGAGGCATTGATCGTGTGGACAGTCAGAGGCTTTTTACCAGGGCTGAAATGGTTGCCACAAGAGGACACAGGTTTAAGGTGCTGGGGAGAACATAGAGGAGATATCAGGAGTAAGTTTTCTACTCAGACTGCATGGAATGGGCTGCCGGCAACGGTGATGGAGGCAGATATGACAGGGTGTTTTAAGAGACTTTTGGATGGGTACATGGAGCTTAGAAAAATAGAGGGCTATGGGGAAGCCTAGTAATTTCTAAGGTAGGGACATGTTCGGCACAACATTGTGGGCCGAAGGGCCTGTATTGTGCTGTAGGTTTTCTATGTTTCCAAATATATACCTATTTCTGTAGATATGTATGCATGTGTGTGTATGTATATATATTATAGACCACACACACACACACACACACACACACACACACACACACACACACACACACACACACACACACACACACACACACACACACACACACACACACACACACACACACACACACACACACACACACACACAGTTCTGGTTAATTGGGACCAGTACATCAGTACATTTTGGCCCAGTTAAACAGCCACTCCAGTTAGTTGAAGTTTCATTGAAATAATTAAGAGTATAAAAAAGATTAACTAGCATTTAACTGAGTAATAAATTGTATATTTAAATTAAATATAGAACAAATTAGAATACTGCCAATACTACTACAGTACAGTATTATTTCCTAATGAAATTAGTTCCACTGGAATTCATCCAGTGTACGCTGCCGTGTTCTTTTGATTGACTGTAAGTGAAGTCAATAAAGAAACAAAGTCAGTGAAGATACCTACTGCAGACAGCCTTCACACAATGCTTTCAATGATTGCATCCTCCATGTCTTTATTTTCATGGTAATATTCAAGATAATTGTCAATCCATTTCAAATTCTTTGTGATCCTAGCTTCTTAAAGTTGTGAAATCAGTTTTCACTCCAGGCCAGTTATGGCATCTCTAAGCCTGAATGTTTGAAATGGAAGTCAGCAAAACAGATCAAAATTGTCTTATGGCTTATTTCACAGAAACTATCAGTGACAAAAATCACTGCATTTTGAACACAAACACACACAACAACATTTTAAAACTGTTCGCTCTAAGCATGGTGTTGTGTCTAACTGCACACAAGTGTGCACAACTGATACCAGTTAGAAACTTTTCTCCTGTCCTAATTAAACACTTAGTGTCCCAAGTAAACAAAGGGATTTTGAGCTATTTTCTTCATTAGTTTTTGTTCTTTGAGAGCTGTCCCAAATAAGCGACTGTTGACTGTTTTCTCCGATGGCACAATTGACAGGAATCCACTGTGTATGTACATATAGTGTGTGTATATACACACATCTGGTACTGTGCTAATACAGTAGGCGCAGTACTATGCCTACCAAAGTAGACCAGAGAGCAAGTTTATAATTCTTGTGGAAGCAAAAGATATTGGGAATGGCAAGGGGGCTGCACCATGGAAGGTGTGGGGCAGGTGGCACAGAAGAAATGCCACTGCAGGGTTTGCTGCTTGCAGACACACCTTGCCCTGAGTCACCAAACTCAATTTGGAAATTTGATTCCAAATGGTAACTTTATTGATCATTACAGAAGGTCTCTCTAGTCCTTCCCACTCTCTCCCCCTGTCATCCCCTCTTCCCAACCGTGATTCCCCTCTCCCGATCCCCTTCCCACTCTCAGTCCACAATTGAGACCCACATCAGAATCAAGTTTATCATCACTGACATGTCATTAATTATTTGTTTTTGCAGCGGCAGCACAGTGCAATACATAAAATTACTACGATACTGCATACCCTAGCATACCGTATATGTGCATCTTTTGCAGAGTACTGCATATTTTTTTCTATCTCTGTACTCTGAAAGTAAGAGTAAATACTTCTGCACAGTACTGTACTTATATACATGTGTTGCTGGATTGCTGGATGAAAGATCTTGACCTGAACCAACATTGACTGTGTATTTCTCTCTGGAGATGCTGCCTGACTTGCTTAGTTCCTGCCTCATTTTGTGTCTGTCCCTCCGTAGATGCAGCTGAACCATTGAGTTCCTTGAGCCCTTTGGGTGTTGTTCCAGAATGCTTCATCTGTGGTCTCTCGTGCCACCAAGATTAACCCCTTCTTTGCTTTTTAGCATTAGTCTCACCAGACTTGGGAACGTTGGTGCTTTAACTGAACATTGTGGGCATGCTCTGTTGGCACTGGATTATGTGTCAACACTTGTGGGCTGCCCACAGAACATCCTTAAAAAGCAAACACGAGGAAATCTGCAGATGCTGGAAATTCAAGGAACACACACAAAATGCTGGTGGAACACAGCAGGCCAGGCAGCATCTATAGGGAGAAGCACTGTCGACGTTTCGGGCTGAGACCCTTCGTCAGGCCTAACTGAAAGGGAAGATAGTAAGAGATTTGAAAGTAGGAGGGGGAAGGGGAAATGTGAAAAGATAGGAGAAGACCGGAGGGGGTGGGGTGAAGCTGAGAGCCGGACAGGTGATTGGCTAAAGGGATACAGAGCTGGAGAAGGGAAGGGGGTAAGAAGGGGAGGAGGGGCATTAACGGAAGTTAGAGAAGTCAATGTTTATGCCATCAGGTTGGATGCTACCCAGCCGGTATATAAGGTGTTGTTCCTCCAACCTGAGTGTGGATTCATCTTGACAGTAGAGGAGGCCATGGATAGACATAGCAGAATGGGAATGGGATTAAAATATGTGGCCACTGGAAGATCCTGCTTTCTCTGGCGGACAGAGCGCAGGTGTTCAGCGAAACGGTCTCCCAGTCTGCATTGGGTCTCACCAATATATAAAAGGCCACACACTACTCCCATTGGCTTGGATTGAGAAGTTGCAGAACCTGGGCCAATGTACCTTCCTCTGCAATTGGATCCTCGACTTCCTAACCGGAAGACCACAATTTGCGGATTGGTGATAACATATCCTCTTTGCTGACAATCAACACTGGCGCACCTCAGGGGTGTGTGCTTAGCCCACTGCTCTACACTCTATATAAACGTGACTGTGTGGCTAGGCACAGCTCAAATACCATCTATAAATTTGCTGACGATACAACCATTGTTGGTAGAGTTTTAGGTGGTAACGAGAGGACGTACAGGAGTGAGATATGCCAACTAGTGGAGGGGTGCTGCAGCAACAACCAACATATCGATGCAGTATAAAGAAGGCAAGACAACGGCTATACTTTATTAGGAATTTGAAGAGATTTGGCATGTCAACAAATACACTCAAAAATTTATATAATTGTACCATGGAGAGCATTCTGACAGACTGCATCACTGTCTGATGTGGAAGGGCCACTGCACAGAACCGAAAGAACATGCAGAAGGTTGTAAATCTAGTCAGCTCCATCTTGGGTACTAGCCTACAAAGTACCCAGTACCCAGGACCCAGGGAGTGGTGTCTCAGAAAGGCAGCAACAATTATTAAGGACCTCCAGCACCCAGGGCATGCACTTTTCTTACTGGTAGAAGGTACAGAAGCCTGAAGGCACACACTCAGTAATTTAGGAACTTCTTTCCCTCTGCCATTTGATTCCTAAATGGACATTGAATCTTTGGACACTACCTCTCTTTTTTTTAAATATACTGTATTTCTGTTTTTGAAAGTTTTTTTAAAAATCTATTCAATATATGTAATTGATTTACTGGTTTATTAATTATTATGTTTTATTTTATTTATTGTTTTTTTTTGCTAATAGTTATTATTATTGTACTGCTGCTGCTAAGTTAACAAATTTTACATCACATGCCGGTGATAATAAACCCGATTCTGATTCTTTCAATGGCATTGTTAAATTGCCATCATTACAACTGTCTGCACCAATCAACCCCCCATCAACACTCCCTTTGTCCCAATTCTTATAGATTCTATCATTCTCATTCCCCATGGTCAAATGTATTACCCCATTAGGGTCGACATTAAATGAAGGAAAGAGCCTGTGTTTGCATAATTGTTTTTCTTTTACTCAAAGCTCAGTCGAGGGACCCTTTGGCACATCACCACAAGCAGTCACCATGGTGACAGTTGCAACACCATGTTTAATGTCACTTGGATCCATTCTATGTTTGATTGCACCATTCTGTTGCAACATCCATTCATCAAATTCATGTCCATATTGCAGGATTATGAATATTTTCCCAAACCATTGTTTCACAGAAGAGGAAAAATCGAAAGCACTTTGCTTGAATATTCATCGATGGCTGGATTTTCACATTATACTCTTCTTCTGAAATAAATTCCATTGGTGCTCGTAGAATGCATAAAATCCATTGGAATCATAGAATCCATTGGAAGTGCATAAAAATGTTCTGAAGATGTTTTATAAATTGAACATTCTGCCATTCAGCCCACAATGTTGTGACTACCTTTTAAGCTAACCCAAGATCAATCAAAGTTCAAAGTTATTTTACTATCTAAGTATATACCTGTATATGTCACCATTCCATTCAAAGGCATTAGTGTTTCCATACCGTGCTATGGTGCAGCCAATCTCCAATGCACTCTCCAATGCACACTTGCAGAAGTTTGTGAAAGTTTTCGATGTCATTCTGAGTCTATGCAATCTCCTAAGCAAGTAGGAGGACTGTCATGCTTTCTTTATAATTGCACTTACGTACCAGGCCCAGGACAGGTTGTCTGAAATAATAAGTGGCAGAATTTAAAGCTGCTGACCCTTTCCACCTCTGATCTTCCAATGAGGACTGGCTCATGGACCTTGGATGTCAATCATCAGCTCCTTGGTCTTGCTAACATTGAGTGAGAGGTTGTTATGACACCACTCAACCAGATCTTCAATATCCCTCTTATAAGCTGATTCATCACTTCCTTCGACGCAGCCAATGGCAGAGGTGTCATTGGTAAACTTGAATAAGGCCTTGGAACTGTGCTTCGCCATACATTTATAAGCGTAAACCAGTGGAACAGGGGGCTAAGCACACAGCCTTGTAGTACATCTGTGCTATTGGAGATTCTGTTGTTACTGACAGACTGATTGGAATCTGCAAGTGAGGGATTTTAGGATTCAGTTGTATAAGCAGGTATTGAGACCAAGATCTTGAAGCTTAATGATTAATTTTTGATCAGATGATGGTATTGAATGCCGAGCTCTAGTCGATAAAGAGCCTTCTGGTGTCTGTATCCTTGCTGTCCAGATGTTCTAGGGTTGAGTGAAGAGCCAACGAGATGGTATCTGCTGTCTGGAGGTTGGTGAACAATGGTATTCAACAGGGATCTGTTTTGTGAGGTGTGCTTTTTACGATTTTTTATAAATAATTTCGATGAGGAAGTGGAAGGGTGGGTGTTGTGATGGAAAATAACTGGTTCTTTGAGTCTCAACAGTAGAGGCCTGGACACACACAGTTTTAATACTAAGGAATTTATTTACAAGGGGAAGTCGGGTCAACACAAGCAACTACAATATTCTAACAAAAACGCTTATGGTTAACACGTGTGGGGAAGGTTGGGCCAGCTGTACAATACACAGGAAGCGGTGTGGGGACAGGGTACAGTTACACAAACAAAGAACAAGGGAAAAGCACTACAACAGCTATCCCCCTTGACCTTGGATAGCTGCAGCTCCCTTACCAGGACAAATGATAAACCTTCACTTACCTAAATCAATGCACTTACCTTCAATGAGGTGGTCTGTAAGAGAGAGTGAGCCAGGCACATGTCTCACCTTTTATAGCTTGGGTCTGGGCGAGATAATCCAATTAAGGTGACCAATAATTTAGGTGTGCATTGATTAGTTGGGAGGGACCAAATATTGATTGGCGTGTGGTGTGTCCTCCAACCAGCCAGGTGGCAGTGCGTCTGTCACGTGGCCGGTATCTCTGGATACAGTGGGCTAGTAAGTTTGTAGATGACATGAAGGTTGGTGGACTTGTGGATATTGTGGAGGGTTATAGTTTGCACTATGACATTGATGGATGCAGAACTGGGGTGAGAAGTGGCAATTGGATTTCAACCAAGAAAGGTATGAAATGATTGATTTTAAAAGGTTGAATGTGAAGGCCGATTACAGGGCTAATGGCAGGATTCTTGGCAATGTGGAGGAACAGAGGAATCTTGGGGTCCAGATTATTGATCCTTCAAAGAAGTTGCACAGGTCAGTAGGGTTGATGTGTTGAAGACAGATGAAGACTGCAGTAGTGAAGGGTCCCCAGTTGTCATGCACTCTGTGCCACTGGACCCTGACACTAATCTGTCAAAGGTCGTGTGGTAACCCCTCATACATCAGCCTCCCCATGCTAATCGAAGTCATACATAGACACCTCCATTAAGTGGATACACCCAAAATACCAGTTTTATTGATCGCAGATCGGCCATCCCACCAATAGACAAACCCTTTGGAGAACATTAAGTAATCACACTGCGACTACTAGAGATTCAAGTCATGATGAAAGCAAATAAGAGGAGTTGCTTTGACAGGGTATCACTACCAACATCTCAGCATTGATACTGAAGTATGTTTATTAGCCGCAGAGTCTGACTACAGCTGATCAATGTAGCTTAATGGTATAAAGCTTGATGCAAGAGAAACAGTTAACAAATCTCTTGAATACTATTTCTGTAGTTTCAAAATTCTACATTTCATCTGTGGTACTTGCTGTGATCTGCTCCATAGATTTATGGGGCAAGATCTTAGATAACTATTTGTCTGAGGAAAGGAAATATGCACCAGATGGACCCCTGACAATGCAATGTGGAGTGTTCACTCTCCCATCTGCACATAATTCTCGGAGGCAAACATTGCGATTTACAGTTCGACTCGTGTTCTTGACGGAAGAAAGAGAAGGTGACGGGAATACTCAGCATGTTGGGCAGCATCTGTGGAGGGGGAAGCAGTCATGGTTACATAGAAAAGTAAAGTACAGAAACAGACCCTTTCGACCTTCTAGTCCATATTGAACAATTTAAACTGCCTCCTCCTATCAATCTGCACCCGGACCTTAGCCATCTACAACCCTCCCAACCGTATAAATCTAAACTTCTCTTAAACGTTGAAATCAAGCTCACATCCACCATTTGCAGTTCCACTCTCACAGCCCTCTGAGTGAAGAAGTTACCCCTTATGTTTGTCTTAAACATTTCACCTTTCACCTTTAACTCATGACCACCAGTTGTAGTCCCACCAAACCTCAGTGAAAACAATGGAGTGCAGCTCATGTTTGAGTCAGTGACCCAACCTGGGTAAATTTATTATCAAAGTACATATGTGTCACCAGATGCTACCCTGAGATTCATTTTCCTGTGTGAATTTCACAGTATATGCAAAGAAACACGATAGAATTATTGAGGATCGTTAACCTGAAGAATTGGCTGGATCTCCCTCTCCACAATCCACTGGGTGTCTCAGGCACTCTTTGTTTTTACTGACCTCTGTTCCTAGTGATACACAACATGCTAGAGCAGGGGTTTCCAACCTGGGGTTCTTGGACCCTGGCTTAACGGTTTTGGTCCATGGCATAAAAAAGGTTGAGGACCCTTGTGTAAGAGGAACTCAACGGGTCAGGCAGCATCTGTGGAGTGAAATCGCAAGCCAACAGCTTTGGTGGAGATCCTTCATCTGGACCCAAGATATCTGTTTCTTTTACTCCACAGATGCTCCTGATCCTCTGAGCTCCTCCAACACCTTGTGTGTAGCTCCAGCCTCTTGTGTCACTGCCTTCTATTATTATTTCAAATTTCAGCATCTCCAGTAATCTCCTTTTCTCATACTTGATATCTGGCTGTCATTGCAGAATGAGGAGGTACAACCAAGGTACCAGAGATCATTTCAGTCCATCTAGGAGCCTGTTCTGGTCTAATAACCATGCTGAGGTGCCACTATAATTGGTAGTGTAGCAATTAGCAAAATGCTATTACAGCTCTGGTTACTCCAATGTTCAAAGTTTAATTCCGGTGCTGTTCTGTAAGGAGGCTTTGTATGTCCTCCCCATAGAATGCAAGAGTACTCTCTGGGTCAGCTATAGTCCAAAGACATACCAGGTAGGTTTATTGGTCATTGTAAATTGTCCTGTGATTTGGGTAGGGTTAGTTAGGGTTGTGGGTTACTGGGGCAGTGTGGCTCGAACGACAGGAAGGGCCTATTCCACTCCGAGTCACTCAAATAAAATAAATCAATTGCTTTTCTGCAGGACTAGTGACTGTGCCTTGTCACAGAAACAACAAGTCTCACAAATCTTTCCCCATCGGCCTTGCTTTCTTTGAAAGCCTCTCGGCTTGTTGACACTCTTCCACCTTGCTGAGATTTCTCCAGGAGTCTCTCTCAGATCTGAGAGCATTTTACCTGAGTTAGATTCTCCGTGATGTTTTGTCATCCCTTTCGGCTTGCTGGCACCTGGGACTGAGTTGTTAAATGTCCAATTTAGTTCTGGCTTTTATTTCTCTGCGAGTTCTCAGTTATTCTGTGTGAAGTAAGCTGCTGAGTGAAAGTGGTTTTCTGACAGAATTCTACTATTTTTTTCCTTGTTTATCTACTTTGTCAAGTGAAGACAGGGAACTGCTTTCCACAAAGTGACATAATTTCAGCTGCAGTCTCAGGATGTTGCTCACACAGATGCTCCTGTGATTGCTTGTGGTGGTGAGAGAGGAACACAGGTGCAATAAAGATCTTGCAGCAACTTCTTAGGCAAATAGCATCAGATACACAATATTCACTAAAAAAGCAAACCTTAAGAATTTTATAAGATAGAACATAACAGGAATAAAAATATCGAAGTCCCTATCAATGCAAAGTGGTCAAACATTAATAAGACCAAAGCACTGATTGCGGACTTCTGAAAGGGTAAGTCGAGGGAACACACACCAGTTATCATAGAGGGACTCGAAGTGGAAAGAGTGGGTAATATCAAGTTCCTGGGTGTCAACATCTCTGACGATCTAACCTGGGCCCAACATATTGATGCAGCTATAAAGAAGGCATGACAGCAGCTATATTTCATTAAAGGTTTGAGGAGATGTGGAATGTCGCCACTCACCAATTTCTATAGATATACCATGCAGTGTTCTTACTGGCTGCATCATTGTCTGGTATCAGGGTGGGGGGCAGACTACCGCACAGAATCGAAATAAGCTTCAGAGAGCTGAAAACTTAGTCAGGTCCATCACAGGCACTAGCCTTCATATTATCCAGGACATCTTCAAGGAGCAATGCCTCAGAAAGGTGGCATCCATCATTAAGGACCCTCATCATCCAGGTTACGCCTTGTTCTCATTGCTACTATCAGGAAGGAGGCACAGAAGCACGAAGCCCACACTCAACAATTCAGTAACAGCTTCTTCCCCTCTGCCATCCAATTTCTGAAAGGAAGCTGAACCCATGAACACAACCTCACTACTTATCTATTTTTATTTTTGTTGTACTTATTTAATTTAACTACTTAATACATGTATTTACTGTAATTCACAGTTTTTTACTCTTACTAACTATTGTGTTGTACTGCTGCTGTGAAGACAACGAATTTCATGACATATACCAGTGACATTAAACCTGTTTCTGATTCTGATTCATAGTGTTGATATACTGAGGCATCGTTCTGATTAGGTTTAGCAGTCCTGATTAGGATTGCACAGGCTGGTTCAAGATACAAATGGTAGAAGAGAAGCAGCACTTGCCGCTGTGTGCATACATCTACTGATGCTTCTGGACAGATCATCAGTGATGTTCCTGGAATCATTGGGTGTTTCGGGTCTTTCAACATCATACACCCTCCTCCAGGTGACCCAGCCGGGGCTGATCAGACCCCAGCTTGTGTCCAGATGTCTAGCTACACATGACTCCATGTCTCCCCTCTCTTGAGCCACAGCTACCTTGAGACCCTCTCTGCCGCATCAGTGGTACTGTGGATGGCTCTCCTCTTCCCCTCTCCCTCGATGCCCAAATTACTGAAGGCTCTGGCTAAGGAACAGGCTGTGAATGTCCTACATCCAACCTCCACTGGGAGACACCTCGCTCTCTATCCAGCCTGCTGACAGTTGCTGA